>NC_080561.1:39212848-39517134 GCF_030253575.1 Rhododendron vialii | reverse complement strand
TTGCACATCCCACCACTGTTAATTCACCACGTTCCCAATTTCCCACAGTACTTGCAATCCTTGGAGAAGATCGAACTTTAACTTGGTTAGTCCAAGAACTCTCACTTTCATTCAACACCCACAGGTCCCACACATCACAGTATCTGTCACAAGGTAGTAAAATAAACAGAGCAAGTTTATCATTTAATTCCGTCAATCGCCAGTTTGTTGCATACCAAGTTTCATTATTCAAACATGATGGTGTTCTTATTTCTCTGAACACCTCATCACCCATGTCGAAGGACACAACAATCAATTCATTAGTTGAGGCTACATGTGCCGGCCAATAGAAAACTCCACTCAGGACCGCTGAAGCAGAAGATCCAAAAATCTCCACGAGCACAAAGTTGTTATCCTCCCCAAATTCATCCTCCTCCCCCACGAACAATGAAAGCTTATTAGGATCAATTTTTGTCCACGTATCAGTGCTCATCACATACAGATCAGCTCGGATGTTGTGTTTCCTGATAGGACTAGCATAATACACAATCCTAATCAACTTGTAATCATTAGTGCTGGGATGGAAGCCAAACCCAAAACTGATTCGTTTAACTTTTAACAACACATTGTGATCCGGAATGTGTGCCCCTTGCCATTCGGCACCCGGGATTTCTCGAAACTGTCTAGTTGCGGGATTGCATAGAATCAAGGGAAATCCATATCGAGAAACACTAACGCAAACAAGACCATTACAGATACCCCCAACGGAAAGATAACTCCTCCTTTTCAAAGGTGGGAAATAGAGATTGATAGGACCTTTATTAAACCCATCGTTCATTACCAAGGACATTACACTGTTTTTGGTTTCGCGATTGTAAGTGGTTACTAGGAGAGAGGCGGAATTGAGAGCGGAATGGGTTTGAAGATGCTTGGCAATAAAATCAGGGTTTTCGATGAGAGCGTACCAGGTTTTGCATACGGATTTGAATCGCAAGAGGGATTTCACTGGCAATCTCGATAGGATTTCGATCGTTACGTCAAACGGCAGATGGAACGTCACCCTTGGTACAGTGGATTGGCTACCCCCCATGGCTACTGCTTAGTCTGCTTTGCCTTCTTCTTCTTCTTCTTCTTCAAAAACAATTTACTCCTGATTATACAACTGATCCACAAAACTGCTGGCTCATTTTCTGACCAGTCCCGTGTATTTTTACTTGGAATCGGTAAAGTAGCTTTTTTTTCAAAAATGGTGGCTATATATATATATATATGGGTCGGATGAATCCACGCCGGATCCATGGAGTTGGGCTTTGATCGATTCCGTTCCCGCCTTCCCCGCAAGCAAGCAGTACCAATTACGCAGCCTAGTAAAATGGGTCGGCCTTGTTCGTTGCTAGAATCTGACATTTCTAAAATACCCATTCTAATCTAAGGGACGATGTTACGGTGTCCCGGTTATTTTGGAGTCACCGTAATTTTTGGTATAATTTTATTATTAAGAGCATAACTAAAATCAATTACAAGTATAACAGAACCCAAACAAGACATAACCAAGGAATATCCAAAAAACCAACCAAGGCGTAGCTAAACCCAACAAAGGTGCTATGGTTTTGGTTATGCCTTACTATGGTTCTGTTATGCTTGTAATGGGTTTTGCTTATACTCATAATGATTTTATTATGCCAAAAGTTATGATATCCCCAAAATAACCGGGGACACCGAAGTCATTCCCTTTAATCTAAATGTCAATTTTCTTATTTTGCTATGTTTTCAATTTTAAGTTTTTGTATGTAAAATAATAACGAAAACATTTGACATGAGAAAGGAGATGTCATCAAATTTATAAATACTTCTCCCATAAGCAAATGTGTTGAAATCCCATAAGCCTCCGAAATTCCATCCCTTAATGGAGAATATATATAGGTTTTTCATTTATGTTTATAAAGTAATACTCCCTCCGTCTCTTATTTATAGTCCGGTATTTCATTTTGGGCTGTCCCTTAATAAGTGTCCATTTTGTAAAGTTAGTGGGTAAAAGTTGGTGAATTGTCTATTTTGTCCCTAAAAGTAGATTCCATTTTAAAAAGTAAGTGAGTAAAAATGTAATGATAATGGGTAAATAGGGAAAGTGGTGGAAAAAGTTGATGTGAAAGGTATAATGATGATGTCTTTTTAATAAATTGGAATTACGAAGCAGGACACTTAAAAAGGGACGGAGGGAGTAGGTGGTATCTTTTCGTTGGTTGTTGGATTACCAATTTGAATTTAACAAATTCACATCCTTTTCCCTGCACATCCTACTATTACTACTTATCCTAATCTTCCCCCCACTTAGTGCCCTTTAATAATTCTTATGACTTTCTCATTTTTTTTCTTTTCAAAATTGGGAAAGATTGGAAAAAAAGAGAGAGGTAATTGCATGCAATATGTTTTGGATTTTCAGATCTTTAATTGACTTATTTTCTTCAGAGAGGGAAATATTACATCTTCATTTATTTCTTCAAAATTGGGTGGAGTTTGGGAGGTTAATTTGAGTTCATTTATTCTTGAAGCCGGGATTAATTTTACTCACTGAAAATCATACTTTCATGAACAGGTCGCACAGAATTTTAATTTTTCCAAAGTCGGGTTTTAATTCAACTCGCACAAAAAGTTCTTAATTTCATATTCTATGTCATCCTGTGTATCTAATGAACACGACGGTAGTAATAGCTAAGCAATTGACATCTTGGTTGGAGTTGGTTCAATGCCAATTCATCCGTTTGCTATGCTGTGTCATATTTGACATCCTTGGTCAGAGATGCCTTTAAAAAATTTGACATCCCCACATTTAAAAGAGCAATAATTCTACAACCACACCCATTCACACACCTATTTATACACCCACACTCACAACAAAGGTGGGACCCACACACATTGAGTGTGTAGTATGTGCGGACTCCAGCTTTGTTGTGAGTGTGGGTGTGTAAATGGATGTGTGAATGGGTGTGGTGGTAGAAGGATTGTTTGAACTTTAACTAGACTATTGCATTCTGCCGTGGAGGCGCTTTTAAATTTGATTTGTATAAGCTTACTTTTTTTTCTCGGTGAAAGTTAGTATTGTCAGAATAGTTAATTAAATTAGCATCTTCGAGGGATTGAACTATTGACCTCCTTACTCCTAGCACCTAAGTGCACCCCTTGATGCTGTCAGAATAGTTAAATTAGCATCTTCAATTTTGCGCCGAATTCAGTGTGACATTTTGACAGATGTCATCTTTCTTATTAGATTTGGCATTGTCAAACTTGCCACAACACCTTTAAAAAGGGAAAAGAGTACTGTTACCAAAGCTGAGAAACGTAATTCTACCAAATTGACATTGCACGCACTGATGAAATAACTTTATTATTGTTGAAAAAATAGCACTGTAGTCAATCAAAAAAATAAATAAATTTAACAATGCCATTTTAGCACTAACAAGTAGACTTGCTCTAAGAAAACACATTTTATACATCCTTTCTAATACTTTTTTTTGCTTGCTCAAAGAGGGACTCATGGAAAACTAAACAATAGAGATTCTGGGGTATTTAATCATCATGAAGTTGTTGCAACATAAAAGAAGGGAGGGCGTACTCGCAACATTACAACTGAAAGAACTAAGATTAGAAGTATCTTTGGCTAATAAATCTGCACTTCTATTCTGCTCTTAGCTAATAAATCTGCACTTCTATTATCCTCTCGGCAAACTTAGTAAATCTCCGAAACATGGCATTTGGTCAATATATAGGGTCCTGCAGTCACAAATAATAGAACTCTAATGCATAAGAAACATCACTGTGAGAATTTAAAGCTACAACGACAAGACTGGCATCAGTTTCCACTTGTAAATTGTTAAGATTGAGATCAGCTGCCATGTTTAAACCGTCACGAAGAGTCCACATCTCGGCTCCCATGCTATTACTAGCCCCAATATATTTTTGAAAACCTTTAATCCACCTTCCATGGCGGTCTCGGATCAGACCCCCTGCTGTAGCAATGCCATTTTCATATTGTTTCCTGGAAAACCATCCTTTCTAATACTACTATTCCTCTATCCCGTTTTGTTTGCTAATGTTTCCATTTTGAGCCGTCCCAAATTGGTGCTTCATTTCTACAATTAGCAACCAAAAGAGGGTAGACTTCCAATTTATCCCCCTCGGTTTAAAAGTAAAGGGTTTGACTCCATAGCAAGTTCGAAATCTCTAGGTTAATTGTGAAAATCTGAAGACTTATAAAAGCAGCTCCTAAGAAGTTGTATTCCTAATAACAAGCAAATAAAATGGGGACGGAGGGAGTAAAATTTAAGGGTCCCACCAAACTTGTATGCATAGAAAGAAAAAAGCTCAAAAAGATTATAACCAATGTGGGTGCATGAAAAAAAGTATTGAAAAGCTTCGTTTGCCAAAAGGACGAGCTGGTGGCACATAATCCCGTGGGACCTTAGATATTTATGTCTATGGAAAACTTAGACACTTCCTTTGATGCTTGCAAATCAAAGGGTGATTTAAACAATCTAGGAGAATACAATTACAATTGGCACGCTGTGAAATGGGAAGCAAGAAATCCAACTCCAGACAACAGCCTATCCAAATATGAAGAACCGAATGAAATCACCTCAGGTCCCTTGTACCGAACTTTGTCTGTACCGAACTGTGTCTACACCTCTGTTCTCGTGCAATTTCAGTGGCATGATTGCACAAAAGACTTTTCGCCCGAAGAGTCTTTTGTGCAATCCTGCGGCTTAAATCGTGCATGAGCAGAGGTACAGAGACAAACCCTGTACAGAAGATTTTAGTTTGCATGAAATGGGCTAAGCAGAATCTATATAACTGGTTGTGCTGAACCATAAGGAAAGTACAGAAGTAATAAAAGCCAACCTGAACAAAAGCACAAATGCTTGAAAACACCGATCATAATAATATGATTAGAGGGGAGAGTGAATAGGACTATGGAATACAAAAGTTTTGATTCCAATTCTAACCAAATTAATCATTCTCCACAGCGACACAAGTAACCCCAGGCAACACAATAGCACTAAAAGAGAAAACAGCGCTAACATGGAAACGGCTTCGAGACAAATATCATTAATAAAAAAACAGTGACAAAATCTATCAATTTGGTATGGATCAAAAGATTTACGAAGTGCAACGAGAGAGGAATACGAACTAACGCAGGAGCTCAACTTAACCGCACAACCTTGATGTAGCTGTACAACAGTACAAGCCCCTTTGATGTTGCCTGGGTGTAAGTAGAGTTCTACTTGTCAGGGTCTTTCTTTTTTTTTTTGGATTGGCAGTCAGTCTATGTTAGTATGAAGGAAAGAGATGATCTCAACCATTTTATATGTGCAGGTCTTGATTGAAATGGGGATTAGACTATGATTCTGAATCTTTTTGTTCCAGTTTTAGCCTAGATTGATAATTGTGAGGTGAGTTGAACAGTTAGACCTTTTATTTTCTACATTGTTTTTCCTTTGGATTTTTCTGTTGTAGGTTTGACCAAAAATCCATACTCGTCCTACGAGGTTTGATTTATGGGAAGAGTTTATCACTGTTAAATATGAGAGAAGAGATATTTTATTGAATTCGATAACACTATACAATGAGCTCCTCTATTTATAGAGGAGAGGGACCCTAATTAAGGAAGAAAATCATACCAATTAATTATGGAAGAAAATCATCCTAATTACAATCAAATATCAATATCACGATATTATTTATTATATCCATTTATTCTAACAATCACAATCCAGAGAATTGTATGTGTAAAATTTGAGAGGGTGCCGTTGGCACGGTCAATTCATTTGTAGATTACATATTCAAAAGAAAGTACTTTCAGTGTCATACATGGAACTCAACATAGCACTAGCATAAGAGTAGTTTTACGTTAGTTTTCAAAAGTGTCTACTTTGAGGCATTGTTAAGCAACTGTAACTGAAATAAAAACGAATGATCAGAGGAAACGTCATAAAAATAAATATCGCACTGGAGTAAATTCCAAGAAATCAAAGCTTTCTTTTCTCGTTCTTCTGATTGAGCACTATTTCATTGACTTGCATGACTGGAAGTAAGGTTCCCGCACACAAATAAGCAAAAGATTCATGTGGAACATTACCAAAACAAAGATCCTTCGTTTTCCGGGCGTTCGTATCATACAAAAAGAGCTTTAAATCACCAGAAACTTTATGCGCAGCCACTAACAATTCACCATCTTTCAAACCTCCCACCACCGTATTTTCAGCATCTTCCCAATTTCCCTTGTAACTTGGAAGCCATGGAAAAGATCCCAGTTTAGCTTGGAATCCAAGTTTAACTTGGTTAGTCCACAAAAACTCGTTTTCATTGAGCACCCACACATCAAAGGCCCTTTCATCAGCAGAAATAACCAGAGCAAGTTTATCATTTAATTCCGTAAATTTCCAGTTAGCTTTATTCCAAGTCATATCCAAACACTCTGGTGTTGTTATTTTCTTGAACACCTCATCACTCATCACCCATGTCGAAGGACATAACAACCACTTGATAAGTCGAGACCAGACATGCCGGCCAATAGAAAACTCCATTCAAGACTGCTAAAGCAAAACATTCAACAATGTGCACAATAACATCGTACACCCCAAAGTCATTGATCTCCCCAAAGACCAAAGAAAGCTTATTAACATCAATTTCTGTCCAAGTATCAGTGCTCATCACATACAGATCAGCTCGGATATGATCATCATTGGAAACATCACCTTGAATGGAAGTAGTAGTAACATAAGACACAATTCAAATCAATTTGTAATCACGAGCACTGGGATGGAAGCCAAACCCAAAACTTACCCACCTAACAAGCATTTGGCGATTGTAATCATTCTCACCCAACCAATTCCATTCCAAATTCGGAATATCCCGAAACTTTCTGGTGGAGGGATTGCATAGAATCAATGGATATCCAACGTGAGACAAACTTATATAAGCTAAACCATTGCATATACCCCCTACGGAAAGAAAATCCCCCCTATTATGTATCCCAATGGGAAGATAATTCCTCCTGTTCAGAAACGGGAAATCGAGATTAACAGGGCCATTACTAAACCCTTCATTAACTAAAGACATGGCAAAGGTTTGGGTTTTACCATTGTAAGTGATTACGAGGAGAGAGGTGGAATCTAGAGTGGACTGGGTTATATCATGTTGGGCGATGAAACTAGGGGTTTTGATGAGGGCATACCAGGTTTTGCAAACGGACTGGAATCGCAACAGGGATTTCACTGGCAATCTTGAGAGGATTTCAATGGTTATCTCAAACTGCAGATGGAACGTCGCCCTTGCCATAGCTCCTCCTCTTCTTCTTCTTCTTCAAAATTCGGCCTGGGAGGAGTTGGTAGAACCCTCATTTGTTTTTTTCTTTGTTTTGAAGATTAAACAGCAATTTAGTACAACCCTAGTCTAGTGCGAAATTGAGGATGGGGGTTCTTACAGGAAAGAGAGAACCAAATGGATTTTTTCATGGATATGGAGAAGATGTGTACAGAGATTGAGGTGATCAATCAGCGACAAATTGAGGGGGCTCCAACCCGAAACGTCGGATGAGTTGGTGGCCACTGAGTGTTTCGTTGTAATTAGCAAATAATGCCCTATTTCGTACTGTCCTAATATTTAGTGTGTAATTAGCAAATAATCGATTCATTAGTGTATTTTTTCGGAGGGAAAAAATAAATCTATCCTTTTAACAGAAGCTAAAGAGTTTGAGATAGCAAATAATCGATTAATTAGTGTATTTTTTCGGAGGGAAAAAATAAATCTATCCTTTTAACATAAGCTAAAGAGTTTGAGAAACCCAAGCTTCAAAGATAACTTTAAAAATAAATCTTATGCCTATGCAATATGGTTGTTAGAAGAATTTTTCGATTAACTCCAACTCCCAATTAGAACCCAACACTAATTTTCTAAACAACGTGCCGAGAAAACAAAGAATTGGCTGGAAAAAAGAAAAGAAAAGATAAGAAAGAACTAAGAGCCATGCCTGTGGAGAGTCAACCGGAGAGAAGGCGAGGATTAGGAGGACAGGAAAGAGAACTGGAAAGAGAATGTTTAGGGGGGAGAGAGAGAGAAAACTGAAAATGAAAATAAACGCCAAAGACTGTATTGCTCAATCAAGCTTTTATTACCAAAAATCGGCAATCAAAATCACCACCAAAAATCAAGCTTCCAAAAATCTACCATTACCAAATCTCCCAACCAAATTTATCATTACCAAATCTCCTAATCAAATCTTTCCAAAATTGGAATTCAACAAAAATCCTCCCTCGTGTTTTATTAGATAGATATATAGATGTGAAAAATAGTTCATGATTTGTTCTCTGTTTACTCTGTTGCCTTTTTTTGAAGTTATGACCAACCAAACATCTAAATGAAGAAAAATGAGTGAAGTATTTATTTTGGTTTGTAGATGCTTTGAGAATGCCAAATGAGAATTTCAAAAACTCCTCTGCAGCTGCTTCTCCAATTTTTCAAAATGTATTATGATGAAATGAATTCTGCACTTGCCAGCCAAAGAGAGTAAAAAAAGGTGCAAAATGCAATAAGGAGGTATCCTAATTCACCACCACAATACGAAAAGACGCCACCCATGTAAAATGAACAGCCTTGTTTGGTGTTTCTTTTTCTTCTCTTTTTTTTCTTCTAAAAATTGCGTTTCTATAACTTTGTCCCAAGAGTATTAATGCTAGCGTCACACATGCTCACACATTCACTCAAGTGTTTCATTGTTTAACATCTCAAATAAATAAAATAAGGAATTGTGAACTTTGCAGGGCACGCTCAAATAAATAAAATAAAGACTTGCCCTGTTGCTAACCTTAAGACCTCGAGATTAGTCAAGGTGCGCGAAATATGAGGTACAGGTCCTACAAAGCTGGGGTGTTGGGTTTTCAGATTTTCAATTTGGAAATATCGATAGATAGACATTCGAGACTATTAATCCACTTTTTAGAGACTTAGTACTGCAAAAAATTGACGTTGGAAACTGATAAATGAAGTTTCGAGGCATAAAAAAGGAAGGCATGAAACAATCTACATTTTGGGTACTGTTTATCCGTCCTAAAAGTTTAAGGCATGCATCCACTACGATGAACAACCATTAAAACGGGTAGTGTAGATCAGGCTTAGCACCCGAAACAAAGCCTGGTTCCACCCTTGCCCATACCACGCAGCCCGCAATGTGATTTCCACAAGGATATTTGAATGTCCATGATATTTGAACGTCCTAATAAATAAGCTCAGCTGAATACATGCATATTTAAGCTCCAAAGAAACACCAATGGGGATGCGACAACACTGAAATGATATTTGAACGAAATTCACATGAAATATCGGCTCCAAGATCGTTGACTGTCATAGATAAGGCAGACTCTCGTTGAGATACAAACCATTGTCGCAACATCTTTAGCCATCAGGTTATCTGACTACTGATATACATGTTTACAGAGATGTTAAAACTTTGCAAGAGCAAGACCAACAGAAGAAAATAGTCGCATGACCATATAGCGACGACAATGACAATAACAATACTCATGTAATACCGATTGGGTATGGGCGTGAGAGGAGTGGAGACCAACCTTACCTCCCAATGTTTACCAGTGAAATAGCTGCCCCCTTGCACCCTTACAACTCGAGGAACTCAAACGACTTTAGGCCGTGACACCAATCGAAATGAAGCAAATTCATGTATAGTATGCACCAGTATTGTATCACAATGGAAGTGAAGCAAATTAATGAATAGTATGCACTGGCATTGTATCCCACATACAAGGGGAGATCTAGCTTATATAGTGGGTGTGCCAAAGCACCACCCACCCTTTCATTCACCCCTGCATTTATACCTTTAGAATACGAGTTCAACTCCTCACATTGGCACCCCCTAAATTGAAATGTTTTTCACGAGTCCACTCTTGACAGACATGGAAAATATTCGGCCTCTTTCATATTTATACACATCACTGTATAACTTGACTCTATGTTTCGTCTAAATAGCATTTTGCCAAACTCAACCCTTCATTGATGTTTTGCCACCGGTTATCTTTTCTAGGTACAATGGATAAAATTTCTTATTGCTTACAACCTTGTCGGAAATCCACTTTTAGAGACTTAGGCTCCGTTCCAGAAATGGAATAAGAACTTATTTTTTGTTCAATAATAAGGCTTGTTCCACAAAGATAAGAAGGAGGTGCTTAGTTTTGAAGAATTTATATAGGTACCAATAGGCGCCGGGGAGGGAAATCGTATCGACGGCCGCGCCGGGCCGTCTCCGGCCAGCGGACGGCCAATCCGAGCCGTCCAAAAATTCTAAAAAAAAAAACCGAGGGGGCCAACGTGGGATCAACGGCATCCGAGGTCTGTAGGTTTCTGGAACGGAGCCTTAGTATACTAAAAACTGATGTAGGAAACTGACAACTGAAGTTTCGAGGCATAAAAACTAAGGTAACATGAAACAATCTAAATTTTGGGTGTTTAATGCACTATGATGGGCAGCCATTAAAAGAGGTAGTGAGGGGGAGTGGAAAGGACTCGGGCTTGGCACCCGAAACAAAACCTAGTTCCGCCCTTGCCTGCAGGGTGATTCCCACAGGCCCCATTTGGAGCTTGTTAGTAGTCGGTGACATTATTTGACGATGACACATGGTGCCACCATTGAATGGAAGATGTATACTTATCTACATTACTCCCTCTCACATTGTGCCTCATACATACAAGAAACACTAAAACATTCCAATATCTGGGTGGGATTAATCTAACCAAGTATCCAACCAATATATATGACTCGGTTAATAAAAGATCACAATAAGTGACAACATATATTCATATTTTCCTTCATTTCCGCTTGCTTGTATAAAGATGCATTCTCAACAGAGTGAGAGAAGCCTATTTGTTATTCCTTCTTAAGGTCAGTAATAAAACCCTTGTTATCCTCATCTCATCTCTAAAACAATAATTCCTAACTTGGGAAAGAATACACATTGTGATAGTGACTCATTCAAAGGGAGACTAGGATAGTGCAATATTGGTCCATTGGACAGTTAAAGTTGCACAACTAAAATAAGCGTGAACAAACAGAATTGCTGCATCTCACACATGAGCCACTTTCATGAATTCAACGGTTCCTTTTGTTATTCTTCTAGTTAAGCACGACTTCATTGGGTTGCATGACTGGAAGCAGGGTCTCGGCATACAAATAAAAAGAAGATGGACGTGGAACTTGACCAAAATAAAGATCCATAGTTTCCTGGGCCTTTGGATCATACGAAAGGAGATATAAATCATGAGATACTACTGCCTTATGGTCAGTCACCCAAAATTTACCATTTTTTGCACATCCCACCACTGTCATTCCACAAACTTCTCCACTTCCTAAATTGCGGGCAATCCTCGGAGAAGATCCAACTTTAACTTGGTTAGTCCAAGAACTCTCGTTTTCATTCAACACCCACACGTCTAAACCCCTTTTATCAAAAGAAACAACTAGAGCAAGTTTATCATTTAATGCCGTAAACTGCCAGCTAATATCATCCCAAGTCCTATCCAAACGCACTGGTGTTCTTATTTTTTGGAACACCTCATCACCCATGTCAAAGGACATAAGAAGCACTTCATCACTTAGGATTAACTGTGCCGGCCAATAGAAAATTCCATTCAAGACTACTGAAGCAGAATATCCAAGAATTTGCACGAAGTCGTACTCCTCAAAGAACAACGAAAGCTTATTAACATCAATTTCTCTCCAAGTATCAGTACTCATCACATACAAATCAGCTCGGACATTGTCTTCCCTCGTAGGACTAGCATAAAACACAATCCTAATCAACTTGTAATCCATAGCACTGGAATGGAAGCCAAACCCGAAACTAACCCAATTAACATTTGTATAACTATAGCCATGGTAACCATTCCCATTGAACCCATTCCATTTGGAATCCGGAATTTCCCGAAACTTTTTGGTCAAGGGATTGCATAGAATCAATGGATATCCAAGGTGAGACAAATTTATGCAAACTAAACCATTACAGATACCCCCAATATAAAAATAATTAATCCCAGTCTGTTGGCCAATGGGAAGATAATTCCTCCTATTCAGAAATGGGAAATCGAGATTGATAGGGCCAGTACTTAACCCATCGTCAACTACTAAAGACATGGCATAGTTTTGGGTTTCACGATCGTAAGTGGTCACAAGGAGAGAGGTGCGATTGGGAGTGGAGTGGGTTAGGAGATGTTTGGAGATAAAATCAGGGGTTTCCACGAGAGCGTACCAGTCTTTGCAAACGGATTTGAAACGCAAGAGGGATTTCACGGGCAATCTCGATAGGATTTCAATGGTTATCTCAAACGGCAGATGGAACAGCGGCCTTGCCTCAGTGGATTGGCCACTCACCATAGCTCCAATCCTCCTCGTGCTCTTCTTCTTCGAAATTCGACTGAACAATTTCTGAACAATTAGTCGGTCAATTTCCCTTGCAGTTGGTAAAGTAGAACCCTTTTGTTGTTGCGGGTTCAATGCGGTGCGGTATTTGTTTGTTGATTCCGGGTATTTTAGACCCACATAAGGTGTTTGGGAGGTGGCTTTGTCCGGTCTTTGATTGTTTTTTTTTTTTTGGTCAATCTTTGGTTTGATTGGATTTTGGCCAATCTTTGGTTTGAGTCTAGATTTGGACAAAATTGACCTTTGATATGATTTCCTTACTCCTATTAGTGTTGTAATAACTTCAAGATTAATAAAAATAAATAAAATTTGCCATTCGAAAAAAAAAAGGTTCAATGTTGTGTATCGGACTATCGGGTAGTATGAAATGTGGTTTGGATGGTTCCGGACCAGGCCCTGGAGTTGGGCTTTGACCCATCCCCTTCCCCAAAGGCATACAAGGGGCATTTGGAGGTTTTTTTTTTTTTTTTTTTCAAACAGTGTTACGTGCACAACATTCAACCACAACACTAATCATATCCACAAGAACGAGAATTGAGTGCGTGAGTGCAATGCGTGGATTAATAGTGGGAGCACATGACATTTTGAAAGATTATGTAACTAAGGATGAGGCCTACGTGTGGGTTCCACACCTACGTGAGCGTGTTGGGAACCGGGTTCCACACTTGTATGGGTTGAATGTTGTGTATATAACTTTTTTTGCTTAAATTATACATTCTGGATTCGACTGTCAATTAAAATTTTTGGATTATACTACAATCAAAATAAAATTATGTGTCTATTTGAACGATATTGGTGGAACAATTATGAATCTGTAATAGTCTTTGAGTAGTATACAATGTGAAAAAATAGTTCATGATTTGTTCTCTGTTTACTTATGTTGCCTTTTTGTAAAAAGTTATGACCAACCAATCATCTAAATAATGAAGAAAAAGGAGTGAAGTACTAGTTATTTTGGTTTGTAGATGCTTTGAGAATGCTAAATGAGAATTAAAAAAACTGCTCCGCAGCTGCTTCTCGGTTGTCTCTATCTTTCAATTTTTCAAAATGTATTATGATGAAATGAATTCTGCATTTGCCAACCAAAGAGTCAAAGTCTGAAAATGCAAAATGTAATAAGGAGGTATCCTAACACCCCCACAACACGAAAAGACGCCGCCTTGTTTGGTGTTTCTTTTTCTTCTCTTTTTTTCATCCAAAAATTGCGTTTTTGTAACTTTGTCCGAAGAGTATTAATGCTAGCGTCACACATGCTGTGTTTAATTCGTTGTTTAGCATCTCAAATAAACCCAACCAAAAAAATAAATAAAATAAGGAATTGTGAAGGGCATGCTCAAATAAATAAAATAAAGGCTTGACCTCAAGATTAGTCTAGATGCGCGAAAACAAGCATGGACATTGATTTGTTTCTTTAATAACCAGAACGGTTCACCCAGTTACCATAAAAAACTATGAGGTACAGGTTCAGGAGGTCCTACAAAACTGGGGTGTGGGTTTTGAGATTTTGAATTTGGAGAAATCGATAGATAGACATTCGAGACTGGAAAATAGTAGTATTGCTAAAATTGACGTTGGAAACTGATGAATGAAGTTTCGAGTCATAAAGAAGGTAACATGAAACAACAAAAAATTTGGGTGTTTATCCCTCCTGAAAGGCACGCATCCACTACGATGAACAACCATCCATTAAAAGAGGTAGCGTTTCATACATATGTGAAACGCTAAAGCATTCCAATATCTGGATTTTGGGTAGGATTATTCTAACCAAATCATTAACCAGTATATACGGCTCCGTTAATAGAAGAATACAATAAGTTAAAATATTTCCCCTCCCATGGGATCGTATGAAGATGCATTGGAGAGAGAGAGAGAGAGAGGCCTAGTTGCCAGCAATAAACAACCCTTGTTCCCCTCATCTCATCTCTGAAACAGTTATTCTTAATTTGGGAAAGAATGTTGTAACTCATACAAAGGAAGACAAGGCGAGGGTAATATTGGTCAACCGGACAGTCAGTTGTGTATTCAACCCTAGTGACTAGAAGGATGATGGATGACCGCCAATGATAATATCGCTTTAGCTCTAGGGCTCACTCCATCATCCTTTATAGCATTGCTGGTCTTAGGGCAACCTGTGTTTTAAGGCATAGTTCTTGCTTCTTTAGTTTGCAATCTGCTTGTTCATAGCACAACTGCCACAACTAGTAAAAATGACATAGCTTATGCCGGTGTTCCAAAAATCGTGGGTGATAGAGGCTGAACCAGAAGGAAAACCTTTCCCCTCAGATTAATAAGTTGGAAAAACGTTTTTCTCTCTTCAATAACAGTGCGACTTGGGGTGTGAAGTGGAAGACAGGGAAATCCAGGTAAAACTATAAAACAGTTCTTCGGCACAATACAACCAACTACCAATACCTAAAAGACAACGGACCATGACACGAAAAATAGATATACAACCAATGCCTAGTTATTAGAGTCTCCAATGGTATGCTATATGGGTTGCAGCTACACCACCTATACTCTATCCAAACCACAGAAAAACAACACCTTAGCATTTTACAACAAGAGTTCGGCCTTGGGCTCGCGGCTGAACTGTCGTCTATCAAATGATTATCCTTTGTCAACAGTACTAGCCTTTCTGTTTCGCTTAGATATCCACTACATTCTTGGGTTATTTCCTACTTTCTAAGCTCAGATATTCAAAACACGGCTACATAACATGGATCACCCATGGGAGGTGGTGTCTTTGACAAATTAAAAGAAACATAATGAGAAAGTCAACTCGATTGGGCATCATCTTCCAAGCTACGGCAAAAGTAACCCATACATGGAACATGCCAATCACCCCAATTGAGCCACTTCACAAGACTTACAGGCCCCTAATACTTTCCTTTTTAATGCCACAGTTGGTTTATCATACTGATCTTTTCCCTAGTTTGACGGTTATAGTCCTCCCCGGTCTCTGGTCAGCCTCCACACCAATTGCTCCTTCCTTGAGTTTACATTACACGTATGTTTCTGAACATATTTATCTCAATTTTAAGTGTTTGCATTGTTCCCCAAGTTTCGCTTTCCAGCCATTAGCTAATAGCTTAATAAATCTTCGCACCTATCCTCATCAACCTTATTTTTTTCCTTCTCCCAAAATAAGGGCTCAACTCTATGAATGGAAAATAAGAAGGGCTCAACTCTAGCAGAATAAGAAAGAAGAAGAGAGAGAAGAGTGAAACTGGTTGAAATCTGAAAGCTGCTTAAAAGGCTTTCAGAGTTTACCGTATAATATTTCTACATACCAAGCAAGTTGTGTACTGGGGGGGATTGTCATACCCCTGGGTGATCAAATTACTAATTTTTCAACATTAATAGTTCATATACAACATGAAGTGGCAAACATCGAAGAGAAATCATTTGGCCCGAGCATCTCACTGAGCGTAACAATGAAAAACAACTAAAATAGCGCACACAATTCAACCACGTTAATAGCTATTTCCTATATATTGGGCACGAGTATTTCTCTAGCATCAACACAGAACTAAAACATAGAAGTTACAGGATGACAAACTAAAGCGAAGAATGGTCAAATATTAGGTTCATCTAATGATACATTAGGATCAACAATGATACTAGCTTGAATGATGAAATATAAGATCCAAAATATATGTAAGCAGCACAAAAAAAAAGGATCCAAAATATAGCAGTCGAACATATATTGAACATTCAAAAGAGACAACTTTGACGCATAGTTAAAATAGGAAAACCAAAATAAGCGTGAACATTGAAAACATTAAAAACAGCAACTCGCATGAGTCACTTCGACGAATTCAATGCTTCCTTTCATTGGGTTGCATGACTGGAAATAGGGTCCTGTCATATAGATTAATAAAAGATGGATATGGAACCTGACCAAAATAATGATCCATAGTTTCCCCGGTCTTTGGATCATACAAAAAGAGCTTTAAATCACTAGATACCTTGCCTTTCAAAAAAAATTCACCAGATACCTTATGGTTAGTCACCAACAATTGACCATTTTTTGCACATCCCACCACTCTAATTTTACCAACTTCCCCAGTTCCCATATTCCTGGAAACCCTTGGAACAGATCCAACTTTAATTTGGTTAGTCCAAGAACTCTGGTCTTCATTCAACACCCACACATCAAGGCATTGGTCACGAGAATAACTAATTACCAAAGCAAGTTTGTCCTTCCATTCCGTAAATTGGAAGTTAGTTCCATCCCATTTCTTACTAAAACACGGCGGTGTTCGTATTTGTCTAAACACCTCATCACCCATGTCGAAGGACATAACGATCATTTGATGAGTTCGAACTTCATCTGCCGGCCAATAAAAAACCCCGTTCAGGACTGCTGAAGCACAAGATCCACCGAAATGCCTGTAGGCATTATACCCCCGTTCATCCCCCGCCCCAAAGAACAACGAAAGCTTATCAACATCAATTTCTGTCCACGTATCGGTGCTCATCGCATACAGATCAGCCCGGACTTGGTATTGACGAACAGGACGACGATAATAAACCGCAATCCTAATCAACTTGTAATCATTAGCACTGGTATGGAAGCCAAACCCAAAAATAACCCGCTCAACAGATATACAGCCCTTAGAACCATTCTCCTCCAACCAATTCCTCGGAATTTCCCTAAACTTTCTGGTGGAGGGATTGCATATAATCAAGGGATATCCAAAGCGAGATATGTAAATGCAAACCAGGCCATTACAGATACCCGCAATCCTAGTCGGGTCCCATTTGAAATAAGGACAATACGAGCCAGTTAAAAATGGGAAATCGATTGGGCCACTGAACCCATCGTCGGAAAGCAAAGACATGGCAAAGTTTCGGGTTTCGCGATTGTAAGTGGTTAGTAGGAGAGAGGCGGAATTGAGAGCGGAATGGGTTCGAAGATGCTTGGCGATAAGATCAGGGGTTTCAATGAGAGCGTACCAGTTTTTGCATACGGATTTGAATCGCAAGAGGAATTTCACTGGCAATCTCGATAGGATATCAGTCGTTATCTCAATCGGTAGATGGAACGTCGTCCTTGCCGCGGCGGATTTGCTACACGCCATAGCTTCTGCTGCTTATGGAACGACTTCAAGTCTACAATTATTTTTCAAGGCAAAATTACAACTTATCCCCTTTTTTTCTCTGGACCGGACCGAACCGAACTAATATATTTTAAAACCATACCGATTTGGACTGATCAATCAAAGCCCATCTCAAACCCTAAAAGAAACCAACAAATTTCAGCCGTCCATCTGAATCTCAACCGTCTATTTTAATCTTAACGCAGGACGAAAGAAATTGACCGAACCGAACGATCCCAAACCGATTTTGGTCCATTGTTTTTTCGTACTTTGTTTCTTTTGCCTCTGGTTAAGCGACACTTTGTTTGTCTTCTTCACTTCATTGTTTTTCCTCATTCACAAGTTCCTCTGCTCTTGGGATCAAGTAAAGAGAGGTTTAGATCACCATTTTTTTGTATCGTCTTCCACTAACAGTTCACCATTTCTTCACTTTAAATTTTTTTAGTCTTTCTTTTCTTCATGATGTTACACTTGGTTTATCTTCTTGATCGTTTTCCTTAGTTTGACAGGTAAAAATCTG
This sequence comes from Rhododendron vialii, assembly GCF_030253575.1. Lineage (NCBI taxonomy): Eukaryota > Viridiplantae > Streptophyta > Magnoliopsida > Ericales > Ericaceae > Rhododendron > Rhododendron vialii. The sequence goes on along the minus strand of NC_080561.1, from coordinate 39,499,055 downwards.
CCTTCCGCGCCAATTGCATCTTGAGTATTTTCATTTTATCAGCAAATACTTAAATCTATTGCTCTCAAAAGTGTTACATAGGGATTGAAAGGATACAAGAATACATCACTGATAAGACAAGTGCATCCCAATTGAAATGTTTTTCACGAGTCCACTCTCTACACATCACTGTATAACTTGACTCTATGTTTCGTCTAAGTAGCATTTTGCCAAACTCAACACTTCATTGATGTTTCGCCACCGGTTTATCTTTTTTAGGTACATTGATAAAATTCTTATTGCTTACAACCTTTGTCGGAAATCCACTTTTGGAGACTTAGTATACTAAAACCAATGTAGGAAACTGACAACTGAAGTTTCGAGGCATAAAAACTAAGATAACATGAAACAATCTAAATTGGAAAATTCTAAAATCAGCTTAATGGGCTGACAATAATAAGTGTGTGAATGTGTATCAAAGAGTGTAAAAAGTACATAGAAATATGTGTTTTCCTTGTCTTCTAGTGTACTTATTGTTAGCCCAGGGGGCTGACAATAGCAGGACTGATCTAAATTTTGGGTGTTTAATGCACTATGATGAGCAGCCATTAAAAGAGGAAGTGAGGGGGAGTGGAAAGGACTCGGGCTTGGCACCCGAAACAAAATCTAGTTCTGCCCTTGCCCGCATTACCTGCTGGGTGATTCCCACAGGCTTCATTTGGAGCTTGTTAGTAGTCTGTGACATTATGTGACAATGACACATGGTACCACCATTGAACGGAAGAGTATTAATGCTAGCGTGCACAACATTCAACTACAATACTAATCATATCCATGAGAACGAGAATTGAGTGCGCGAGTGCAATGCGTGGATTAAGAGTGGAAGCACATGACATTTTGAAAGATTATGTAACTAAGGGTGAGGCCCACATGTGGGTTCCACACCTACGTGAGAGTGTTGGGAACCGGGTTCCACACTTGTATGGGTTGAATGTTGTGTATATAACTTTTTTTGCTTAAATTATACATTCTGGATTCGACTGTCGATTAAAATTTTTGGATTATACTACAATCAAAATAAAATTATGTGTCTATTTGAACGATATTGGTGGAACAATTATGAATCTGTAATAGTCTTTAAGTATTATACAATGTGGAAAAATAGTTCACGATTTGTTCTCTGTTTACTTATGTTGCCTTTTTGTAAAAAGTTATGACCAACCAATCATCTAAATAATGAAGAAAAAGGAGTGAAGTATTAGTTATTTTGGTTTGTAGATGCTTTGAGAATGCTAAATGAGAATTAAAAAAACTACTCTGCAGCTGCTTCTCGGTTGTCTCTATCTTTCAATTTTTCAAAATGTATTATGATGAAATGAATTCTGCATTTGCCAACCAAAGAGTCAAAGTCTGAAAATGCAAAATGTAATAAGGAGGTATCCTAACACCCCCACAGTACGAAAAGACGCTGCCTTGTTTGGTGTTTCTTTTTCTTCTCTTTTTTTCTTCCAAAAATTGCGTTTCTGTAACTTTGTCCGAAGAGTATTAATGCTAGCGTCACACATGCTCACACCTTCACGTAAGTGTTTAATTCGTTGTTTAACATCTCAAATAAACCCAACCAAAAAAATAAATAAAATAAGGAATTGTGAAGGGCATGCTCAAATAAATAAATAAAGGCTTGACCTCAAGATTAGTCTAGATGCGCGAAAACAAGCACGGACATTGATTGGTTTCTTTAATAACCGGAACGGTCCACCCAGTTACCATAAAAAAATACGAGGTACAGGTCCTACAAAGCTAGGGCGTGGGTTTTGAGATTTTGAATTTGGAGAAATCAATAGACAGACATTCGAGACTGATAAATAGTAGTATTGCTAAAATTGACGTTGGAAACTGATAAATGAAGTTTTGAGTCATAAAGAAGGTAACATGAAACAACAAAAATTTCATTTTGGGTGTTTATCCCTCCTGTCCAATATCTGGATTTTGGGTAGGATTATTCTAACCAAATCACTAACCAATATATACGGCTCCGTTAATAGAAGAATACAATAAGTTACAATATTTCCCCTCATTGCCATGGGATTGTATGAAGATGCATTGGAGAGAGAGAGAGAGAGAGAGAGAGAGAGAGAGAGAGAGAGAGAGAGAGAGAGAGAGAGAGAGAGAGAGAGAGAGAGAGAGAAGCCTAGTTGCCAGCAATAAACAACCCTTGTTCCCCTCATCTCATCTCTGAAACAGTTATTCTTAATTTGGGAAAGAATGAGAAAAAGTGTGTGATTTGGAACTTTTTTTCCGAAATCGAAGGAGAAAAAGTTGTTCATTGCCTAACAGTATGTCAAAGCGGTAGGCATCAAAATTGAAAGTGACCATTGGTACCTAATACTATGGTCAATAATTATTAATTACCCAGACAATGACATTAACTAAGTCCTTGGACTTTAACACTATGCCGTTTTGTCACTTTTTTGAAATATTTTTGTTGCGCACTCTTGGCCATGCGATCTCTAATCTCTCTTTTTTGCAGGATTACCAACGTAGAGCACAAGGATGTACATCAAGCACATTATCTTACTAGGCGGGCGCTAAAAAGCTTTGTGCACCACACAGACACAGCAGTTACAGGAATTTACCTGTTTTGTAATAGAGCGATAGTGTTCTATTTTGTAATAGAGCTAGTTCTGCTCCGACCCAATCATTGTAGCTTTATATTTTAGGTTTTTTATATTTTAAACTGTTATGCTTATATGAATTTTTTTTCCTCAGAAATATGTGAGCTAAATTTTTTATTTCATGTTTACAAAAAATTCTTGTCACAAATTTGAACTTTCTCGACTCTTAATTCATCGAAAGTGGCTTCGAAAAATGTGTGATTTGGAATTTTTTGCCCCGGAATCGAATGACAAAAAGTTGTTCATTGCCTTACAATATGTTAAAGTGGTAGGCATCAAAACTGAAAGTGACCATTGGTACCTTAAACTATGGTCAGTATTATTAATTACCCAGACAATGACATTAATTAAGTCCTTGGACTTTAACACTATCTCGTTCTATGTCACTTTTTTGAAATATTTTTGTTGCGCACTCTTGGCCATGCGATCTCGAATCTCTATTTTTTGCAGTATTACCAAGTTAGCGCACAAGGACGCACATCAAGCCCATTATCTTAATAGGCGTGCACTAACAAGCTTTGTGCACCACACAGACACAGCAGTTACAGGAATTAACCTATTTTGTAATAGAGCTATAGTGTTCTAGTTTGTAATTGAGAAAGTGCTGCTCTGACCAAATCATTGTAGCATTTTATATTTTGGGTTGTTTAAACTGTAAACTATTATGCTTATTTGAATTTTTTTATGTTTCTCAAAATTAAATAAGCTAAATTTTTTATTTCATGTTTAGAAAAAATTCACTTCCCAAATTTGATCTTTCTCGAGACTTAATTCATTGAAAGTGGCTTCAAAAAGTGTGTGATTTGGAATTTTTTCCCCAAATTTGATTGTCAAAAAGTTGTTCATTGCCTTACTGTATGTCAAAGCGGTAGGCATCAAAATTGAAAGTAACCATTGGTACCTTATACTATGGTCAATAATTATTAATACCCAGACAATGACATTAACTAATTTTATGGACTTTAACACTATCCCGTTCTATGTGTCTTTTCTGAAATATTTTTGTTGCGCACTCTTGTCCATGCGATCTCGAATCTCTCTTTTTGGCAGGATTACCAAGGTAGAGCACAAGGATGTACATCAAGCCCATTATTTTACTAGGCGGGCGCTAACAAGTTTTGTGCACTATACAGACACAACAGTTACAAGAATTAACATGTTTTATAATAGAGCTATAGTGATCTATTTTGTAATAGAGCTAGTGTTGCTTTGCTTCGTTCTCCAAGATAATGTGGAATAATACCCCAAGCGTAGGGCTTAACACGTCGGTTGAAGCATAATAAACCGAAAATCCGGGATCGTACCCAAGGGAATAATTATATGGCTTGGTTGGATTTGTAGATGCAAGTAAGGGCTTTCGGCTTTTAGACAGCCAACTTAGTTTTACTTTAAACGGTGGAAATAAAAGGCTAAATTAAAAACGAATTAACTAGAGAAAAGATAGGCTAGGTCTAGGAATTATTAACACTCAAGACTCAAGCTAAATCACACTCTTCACCCAATTACACAATTTAAGATACTTGATTAAAGTTCTCAAATCGAAAGATAAAATGATTTGAGAACCAAGCTAGCTCTAGAATTCATTTGGCAAATACCTCTAGTGACAGACCTCTAAGCATCATGTGTGGTGGGTAGGCGATGCTCCCACCTACACATGATCAAAGAGGTTAACACCTCGGTGATTTGACAAACAAACCCGAACCCCACATCAATTTTCAAATCAAAGGTTAAAGCTTTATTGGGTGCAAAATGCAATTTTCGCCCGAGCCAAGAGGTGCTAATCACCCCATGACCTAACCCTTGAAACTACTCACCCATATCTAGAGAGATAAGAGCAAGCAAAAATCTACTTGACATAATGAAATAACAAGACTAGAAGAAAATTAGAGATTAAGATAGATCGGGAGAAAATAAACAACTTTAATTAAAGCAACAATATCAAAAACTAACAACTAAAGGCAGAAATTAAAGTATTTAAAACTGAAAATGAAGAATACTCAAGAACAATTTGAATTGCAATGAAAACTAATCAAGATCTAGAAAATGTACTACTTGAATCTATCTCCCCTTTTTTTTTTACAAAAATGACATAAGCTTTTATACTCCGAAGGTCCGCGCTTGGAATATACCGCGAGATGCTCTGAAGATTCGCTCCTAAGTCCCTCGGCATCGATGGCAACGGCCTTAGTATGCTTTGCTATGGACTTCAGCATCGATGTAACACAAAACATCCCATCGATGCCGAGATGGTTAAGGGACTGGACCACTAAGGGGCTCGGCATCGATGTAACACCATACAACCCATCGATGCCGAGATGGTTATCTTCAGCGTTATGGCCTTCCTTGCCTGATTGATCTTGCTTGGTCTTGCCTTGGCGACTCTGCTCTGCCTTAGCCTTGCAATGGACGTTGGATCGCTTTTGCCTTGGCTGGATAACTTCTGCCTTGGCTCTCCTGAGCAATTCTACTTCTGCTCGGGCAATCGGGTTTCTTTCAGGCCATGACATGCCTTAAGCCTCGAAAACTCCCTTGTTTGGCGATTCACCTGCAAAACAGAACTAGAACACTCTACAAGAAAACAACGTTAACAATAACTAATTAGTACTTAAATTAAACTAAAACTAAACACTAGCGCACCCTACATTACATTCCCGGGTGCTTATCACACCCCCCAACTTGAGGTTTGCTAGTCCCTAGCAAATAAAATACGAAGAAATTTGAAAACTAGCAACCTTGCAATTCATTCCGCTATCATTACTTAGAACATGCTCAACATTGTAAACTAATAAGAGTTCAATCAATCCGACTTTTTATTTCATTTCTACAATTCACAATTTTGGTATCCAACTAAACAGGCTAAGTATTATGCTAGTTAAGAGCAAGCTAAAAAGATTTGTGTCCTCGAACAAGGGGAGGATACGGGACACAAAAACTGAGAATTCAGACTAAACCATATCCACGAAGAAGTGTTTTATAAACAGGCAACAGCGAAAGCACTTTATTCAACAGAATTTAACAACTATAAGATGACTTTGGATAATGAAAGGAAAGCATGCCATGCAACTAATTATGCAAATATCAGACAGTCAATCACAAAGAAATTCTTGCGCGCTAAGGATCAACTAAGGACTTCATTAGCTTGTAATGACCTTGGATACAAAAGAAAAGAAACTACAAAAAGTGTAGTGGCCATACGCTAGCATGGTTCATCTACCCTTGGTGTTACGGCCTAGCATTTTTCATTTATTTAATTAGTTATATTGCCGTTATTAATTAGTGTTATGATTGGGTCCCAACTAATTAATTTGTGCGCGCTATGAATATTGAAGTCGCGATTATTATATTTGGGGTATGAGATTGATTTTGGATAAATAAGTGGTACCGAATGGTAATTTTATTAATTGTGCTACGTTCTATCTTAGTCGAATTAACTATAATATAGGGAGTAGTGGGTAATTTTAGAAAGTTAGGAGATGTTTTCACGGTATAGGGTTTTTATTTGGAGAAAACGTCTGAGATAAGAAGTTAAAAGAACTTTGGGTGAGAAAGAAAGAGAGAGAGACTGCAGTCAAAAAAGTTTGGCGATTTGGTGATTAATCGGGTAAGTGATCTTGATCTCTTATTCTTGTTCCTTCTTCCATTCTTTTTACCGAACGTGGGTGTGGAGTAAAAGATTGATTTGGGTTTATTGGTCGTTTGTGCGGTGTGTGTGTGCGTGGTGAAGCGTGAAGGTGATCAATGATCAATATGTATATGGGGTTGTGGTGGCTATATACTGCCAATAAAATCTAAGAGTTGAACAAGGGTTTGTTGTGGTGTAATTGGAGTAATTTTGGGATTAAGGAACAGGAGAGTTTGGCACATGGTAGACTGTCGTGGGTTGTGGACATGGAAGTTGAGACTCAGAATAACAAAGATGGGTTTTTGTAATTGAAGTTAAGTTGGCTTAGTCCTAGGTTAGAAGAATATTTTATTATTATTATTTTTTCTTTTTTTTTCTTAGAGAGTTCCATGTTGCTACAGAGTATATTATATTGATATAGTTAGTGATAATAGTGCTACATGATTCTTTGCTCAGGTTAGATTCGTTTCGCGTTGTTCGTTTGCATTAGCTTTGGACCCAGGTGAGTAGTTAAGTATGTTACGTATTTTCGAAAGACCCTTGTGTCCCTTAAAAGTATTTCCTTTAGAAATTTATATGAATGTTATTCGGAGACTCAAAACTGTTTATAAATTGTTCTATAAATTGGCATGCGATGAATTTTCTGAGATCAATTGTTAATATTCTTTTTGGTGAGAACTTGGTGGATATTAATGGGAACATTTATTTCGGAAGTCTAGGGAACTTATTCCTTCTCGTGTTGGTGACCCTGGCCATTGGGGAAAAGACCGTGTTAGGCCGGTGACCCTAATGCTCAACGGCTTTCTTTCGCCGGATCGTCTTAGGGAAAGTACCATGGGCTGCCAATCCTGGTGACTCTAAGTTCGATATTGGATCCAATTTTGATGAGATTTATTTTGGCCATGGTACTGTTTGATTGTGGTTCTCCATTGTTGATGGAGTTATTATTGTGATCACCACTAAGAATGTTCATTGGTTAAAGGCTTTATTGATTAATTTATTATTCTGCTGGACACCTCATATGCCAAATTATGATTTAATGGTAAATATTTTAATCCCCGCTTTCAACTTTATTTATTATACATACTTGCTATTCACTGAGCTCGTCAGCTGACGGATTTATTCCAATTTTTCTTTCAGGCAAGTTGGGGAGTTAGGCAAGGACTCTAGTGGCATCTCGGGGATTCTTTTGTTTGGCCTCCTTAGGGTGTCTCATCTTAGTTTTATTTTAATAAATCGCTTCCGCATTCGAAACAATTGTCAGATAACGACTCCTTTTTATTATTGTTGGATTACTGGGTACTGGTTGGTTCATGGGATGGTTGTGCCCCATACTTTTTGTTGAACTTAATTTTGTTGGAGTTGTTCTTAATTAAAAAAAAATGATTTACCGTTTATTAGTTTAATGCCTTGGGTTTTAATCAAATTTATTTTTAGGCTGCATGTTCTACGAGTTTCAGTCTTGTGGTTCATGGCCGGTCACTTTCCATTTTGGGGTGTGACACTTGGCCACTACCGACCCTAAACTACCCAAGATATGATTACACGCCGGCTAAGTACCAAACAAAGCTACGAAGAAGAAATAAAGAAAACTACTAGAAAAGTCAAACTCAAATTACTACCACCGACTCCATCACACATAGTCGCCATCCTCATCCGGCTTCTCATGATATTGTGCCTCGAGCTCCCCATTTCCATCGGATTCTTTCTCATCTAGAATGTATGCTAGCCCGTAAGTCAACCAATTCTCTTATCAAAGTATTCAACCCTCTTTCGAATTCACTTTTGCTCTTTCATAACATTTCTTTGATCTCCTTTCTTTGAGGAATAGGGTCATTTGAGGTGAAATTTGTAGTGAGAGAGATATTGGAAAGCCAATTTTGGGGCTTTTGGAGAGGGAGATGAAAATTTGGGGCTTTTGCTTTTGTAGTGAGAGAGGAAAGATAGGGAATCATGTATCAATTCTTTGCCTTTTTGCATTCCAATCACTTTTATCACATTCACACCACCCCAAATCTCCTTGTATCATTAAAAATCACTTTCACACAACCCTCCAAACATTCGGTTGCCTAGGTTAAAACAAAGAACGGGAAAGAGGACCAGGATGCAAAATAGGACTAGGCGACACATATGTGGTATAATCATGCAAAGAATGCCTTGTATCTTTTCCTAAGTGCGCTTTGGATTCCAAAATGATTGAAAATCGACATTCAAACACAATTAGAGATGGACATGCGATTATTCTCCTAACTACAAGCATTTTTATTGAAAGATGAGGATATGGGCCAAAACTTGCTCAAAAACTTAACTCAACACCTAAAACTGTTCAATTGTCAACTAAGCATGCAAATTGAGAAGCACAAAATTTCTTAGGACTGCTACGAACTCTTGCCAACTAACAATTATTGAGCATGCAACAAGTCATGAAAAAGAACAAAAACTATGATAAAAGGAAGGACTGCAAGTAAAAAGCTTTATTTATTTTTGAAAATTTTCAATTTTCTCAATTTTTTGGTTTTTCAATTTCTATTGTTTTTTGAATTTTTCAAATTTTCGCAAAATCAAACAAATAGCACATAAGCTAACCCCTCCCCCCAACTTAAAGCGATGTTATGCCCTCATAGCACGAAGAACAAGAGCGAAGAGAGGAAGAGTGCGTGAATGTACCGTCCAAGGGGAATGTCAACCCCTAAATACCTCGACCAAGTTGGAGGATTTTATGTCAATGTTTTTGCTCCAGCCAGATTAGATGCTTCCAGGGTTTACTCCTTCGGTTCTACCAACTCGGAACCACAGCTAGTCACACAGGGCTATATCCAAAGCTTTATCAGAATAACAACCGTGGCGCTTAGCCGCACCCATGCTTAGGGCTCATGAACGCCTCACTCACTCCGGCTTTAGGCCCAATCCACCAAGGCTGGTGTGGTAACAAATAAACCCTGTAGAAGACTTAAGAGAACGACTTTCCACAAAACAAATGACATTAGAAACACCGGTCTGTGTTATCTGGCTTCAAACCAAAAGAAAATTAAAAGACAGAAAACAAGGAAAACACAAGAAACACTGAAAAGAAAATAAAAATATGCAAAACAGAATTAAATGCACCACCCGATCTTCACGCGATCATACGAGTCATACTTTTCTTCCCATCCTTTACCAGTGGGGTAAGAAATGGGTGGCTATACTAGACCGTTGAGAGAGAAACATAAGAGAGAGAAAGAAAAAAGAGTGTTCAGCCACATGAGAACTACGAACATTTAGCATGCCATTAATAACTATTAGAAGAAACAGAGCACTCCAAGCTACACACTTTGCCAAAAATTGAACTCGACCATGCCACAAGATAAGGTACTTTGAGTAAAGCAATTGCCGAATTTGTTTTAAAAACTTAAGTTCCACCAAGTGCATAGCCCAAACAAAATCAAATTTTAATTTGTTGACCAAATCTACAATATAAGGATGATAAACCACAAGAAAATTGTCAACACCAAGAAAATCAATTGGTTCTATGATTGGTAACTTTTCAAGAATAGGCTTACATGCATCTTGCTTTTCTAACAAAGAGTGTGAGAAATCTACCTCGCCATCCATTTCTTTAGTAGTGAGAGGATCAAGGCACGAAGAACTCGAAGGGACAGTTGTAGCTTCCATGGGCTCTAACTCTTCAAAGATTGGTCCATAAGCATCCTGTTTAGCCAATAACGAATACAAGTAATCCACTTCGGCATTCATTTCCTTAGCGGTGAGAGGTTTTTCCAACGAATCTTCATAGTAGATGTCCAACGTTTCAAGCATGTTCATCTCGTGAGTAAGGACTAAGTCCTCCGGGGAAGAATCAAGATACGGGAGATCGAAAGAGACAACTTTAGCGGTGAGGCGCTTCCCCCCTGGATCATCATATAGAGAGGGATCCACAAGAGAGGGAAGAACCTTCTTCTCTATCGAAGGTAGTTCTTCAAACTCTTCAAATTTTGGGGTCCAAGCGTTAATAGCACAACCTTCATCCTCGTCTTTGAGCAAGGAATACAAATAACTGACGTCAGAAGATTCGAGAAATTCAGCCTCTTCGGCTGTAAGAGCAACTTCCAAAGGATCACTATAGAGCAATTCGTCCACATGTTCTTCCATAAGAGTATCAATAAGGCTCACTTCATTAACGTTCTCGTCATCTCCCATTTGACTACCCACATTAAAAACATTGACCTCCATCTTCATGTTACCAAAGGTCATATTGAGAAGTCCATTTCGATAGTTGATAACTGCATCCGCTGTGGCTAGAAAGGGTCTTCCAAGAATCACTGGAGTAGAAGCAGCAGAAGAGTCGGTCGGATTTGTATCAAGAATCACAAAATCCACCGGATAGACAAACTGATCAACTTGCACTAGAACATCTTCCACTACTCCCCTTGCTGTACGAACACTTCGATCGGCTAATTGGAGTGTGACACGAGTAGGTTTCATCTATCCCAAACCAAGTTCCTGATATACAGAGTATGGAAGTAGATTAACACTTGCACCAAGATCGAGCAAAGCTTGTTCGATACGCTTTCCTCCAATGGTGACCGCGATAGTAGGGCTCCCCGGATCCTTGTACTTAGGCGCGATATTCGTTTGAATGATAGAACTCACTTGCTCAGTAAGGAATATCTTCTTTTGAACCTTAAGCTTGCGCTTCCGAGTACACAAATCCTTAAGAAACTTGGCATATGATGGAATTTGCTTAATTGCATCCATAAGAGGAATGTTAATCTTCACTTGATTGAATAACTCATGCAACTCCGCATTCAAATTTGGTTTCGCCAAAGCCCTCAAACGGTTGGGAAATGGTGCCGGTGTTGGAATCACTTGAGGTTCTGGTACACTTTCCTTGCTCTTACCTTTATCCTTTCCTTCTTCTTCAAGAGTCTCCTTACTTGCTTCCTTGGGAGATTCCCCAAGGATTGGAATTGCACGTTCGATAGGAGGAGGCAAATAAGATGGTTCCGGAGGCATCACCACTTGATTATCCACCGTCTTGCCACTTCGAAGAGAAATAATAACCTTTGCTTGCTCGGGGAAAGTCACCGAAGAGCTAGCAAAGTGAAAACCTTGAGAAGTCGGATTAGAATTCAGTTGCGGATTAGGTTGAGGTTGAGTAGGAAACTTCCCATTCTCTTGTTGTAACAAACCCACCGTAGTTGTCAACTTGCCCAATTGATTTCTGATATCATTCATCATTTGAGTTTGTTGCTCATTGATAGTTGTTTGACCTTACAAGAGAGCACTGAATTGATCTTCCCAAGAACGCTTTGGTGGTGGTTGGTGGAACTGGGCAGGTGGTTGCTGAAATTGGTTCGCATGTGGGAATGGAGCAGAGGGAGCAAAACCAGGCGGACCTTGAGCTTGAGGGAAACGGAATGCATTCTGAGGTTGCTTCCAAGGTAATTGAGGAGCTTGCGGTGGAGCTTGAGAAGAACTCCCCTCAACAGGTTGATTCCAACGGAAAGCTGGGTGTTGCCTTGTCCTTGGATTATAAGATTGAGAATAAGGGTCAAAACGTTGCACGGCTTGTACTTCTTCTGGAGCAATTCCATTAATCACGTTTTTAAGAGCAGGAATGTTGGGGCACGCTTCGGTAGAATGGCCTACAATCTCACAAATAACACAAACTTCCTCCACTTGGCGCACTGCTTTCACTTCTTGAGATTGAGCACTCTTTAATTCCAACTTGTCGAGTTTTCGGGCTATTTCTTCCAATTGGGTTTCAAAAGCTATGTGCTCCGCGATAGAGAATTTTCCTGAACCTGTAGGACCTGATTAAACATCGCTTTATCTCCTGGATCTGCAAACTGCCAAGACTGGGTCTTCTCAGCTAGTGACTTATAGTAATCCCAAGCATCCTCCGGTGTCTTTCTCATAAAATCACCTCCACCCATAGTATGCAGAAGTTGTTTACTCTCTTGAGAACACCCTGTGTAGAAATAGTTGACTCTGAGATACAACGGAAGGTTGTGATGAGGAACCGACATAAGCAAGTCCTTGTATCGCTCTCAATACTTGTGGTAAGTCTCTCCATCCCTTTGCTTGAAACATTGAATCTGATCAATAAGTAACTTTGTCCTGCTTACTGGAAAGAACTTAGTGGTGAAAGCAGCCTGAACTTCTCCCCAGTTAAGCAAAGATTGTGGCTTCAAAGAATTAAACCATTGTTTTGCCTTGTCTTTGAGAGTGAATGGGAACAATTTCAGACGAGCTTGGTCAAGTTGCCCCGGTACTGTAACAAAAGAGTGTAGAATATTCTCGAACTCCCGGATATGCAAATAAGGATCCTCCAATTCTCGCCCCCGAAATTCTGGAATTATTCGAAGATACTCAGCCTTGAATTCAAATGTATTCCCAGCGGTCGGAGTCGGAATAACGATAGGAGATACTTGAGGAGCCCGTTCTGGATACAGATAATCACGTAGAGTACAAACTGGAACTTCTTCGGCCATTGGGCCTTTGCGATTGCAATTTAATTTGCGAGGCGGAGAGTGGGCAGGATACGCCCTGGCAATGCTACGGATTCTTAGTGGTGAAGAAGAACGATGAAGCCGATTTGTAATTGGGCTTCGGTAAACACGCATACACATGCAAAAATACTAACTAACTACCAACAAACTACCAGACAGAAGGGGCCATCCTGCCACCTCAACTCAGCAAACAGAATATGCGAGGGGTTATGCCACCACCTCGGCTAAGCAATACAATCAAATTTAAGCTAACTAACTAAATTAATTACGCTAAACTAACTAAGAAACAAATTCCATATTTAGCCTGGCTTCGTTACACCTCAAATTTAGATGAACTAGGTTAGAGGTATCCACCAAACTAAATACGAATTACTAACACATAAACTACTAAACTGCTAATACTAAACGAAAGCGGGATACTTACAGTGGTTTGTCGAACCTCCAAGAAAGCCATAATAAGAAATCCCTGGCAACGGCGCCAAAAATTCTTCGTTCTCCAAGATAATGTGGAATAATACCCCAAGCGTAGGGCTTAACACGTCGGTTGAAGCATAATAAACCGAAAATCCAGGATCGTACCCAAGGGAATAATTATATGGCTTGGTCGGATTTGTAGATGCAAGTAAGGGCTTTCGGCTTTTAGACAGCCAACTTGGTTTTACTTTAAACGGTGGAAATAAAAGGCTAAATTAAAAACGAATTAACTAGAGAAAAGATAGGCTAGGTCTAGGAATTATTAACACTCAAGACTCAAGCTAAATCACACTCTTCACCCAATTACACAATTTAAGATACTTGATTAAAGTTCTCAAATCGAAAGATAAAATGATTTGAGAACCAAGCTAGCTCTAGAATTCATTTGGCAAATACCTCTAGCGACAGACCTCTAAGCATCATGTGTGGTGGGTAGGCGATGCTCCCACCTACACATGATCAAAGAGGTTAACACCTCGGTGATTTGACAAACAAACCCGAACCCCACATCAATTTTCAAATCAAAGGTTAAAGCTTTATTGAGTGCAAAATGCAATTTTCGCCCGGGCCATGAGGTGCTAATCACCCCATGACCTAACCCTTGAAACTACTCACCCATATCTAGAGAGATAAGAGCAAGCAAAAATCTACTTGACATAATGAAATAACAAGACTAGAAGAAAATTAGAGATTAAGATAGATCGGGAGAAAATAAACAACTTTAATTAAAGCAACAATATCAAAAACTAACAACTAAAGGCAGAAATTAAAGTATTTAAAACTGAAAATGAAGAATACTCAAGAACAATTTGAATTGCAATGAAAACTAATCTAGATCTAGAAAATGTACTACTTGGAATCTATCTCCCCTTTTTTTTTTAACAAAAATGACATAAGCTTTTATACTCCGAAGGTCCGCGCCTAAAATATACCGCGAGATGCTCTGAAGATTCGCTCCTAAGTCCCTCGGCATCAATGGCAACGGCCTTAGTATGCTCTGCTATGGACTTCGGCATCGATGTAACACAATACATCCCATCGATGCCGAGATGGTTAAGGGACTGGACCACTAAGGGGCTCGGCATCGATGTAACACCATACAACCCATCGATGCCGAGATGGTTATCTTCAGCGTTATGGCCTTCCTTGCCTGATTGATCTTGCTTGGTCTTGCCTTGGCGACTCTGCTCTGCCTTAGCCTTGCAATGGACGTCGGGTCGCTTTTGCCTTGGCTGGATAACTTCTGCCTTGGCTCTGCCTGAGCAATTCTGCTTCTGCCTGAGCAATTCTACTTCTGCTCGGGCAATCGGGTTTCTTTCAGGCCATGACATGCCTTAAGCCTCGAAAACTCCCTTGTTTGGCGATTCACCTGCAAAACAAAACTAGAATACTCTACAAGCAAACAACGTTAACAATAACTAATTAGTACTTAAATTAAACTAAAACTAAACACTAGCGCACCCTACATTACATTCTCGGGTGCTTATCATGCTCCGACCTAATCATTGTAGCATTATATTTGGGTTATTTATATAGTAAACGGTTATGCTTTTATGAATTTTTTTTTGTTTCTAAAAAATAAATAATCTAAATTTTTTATATCATGTTTAGAAAAAATATTCTTTTAAATTTTGAACTTTCTCAAGACTGAATTCATTGAAAGTGGCTTCGAAAATTGTGTGATTGGGAACTTTTTTTCTGAAATCGAATGACAAAAAGTTGTTGATTGCCTAACAGTATGTCAAAGCGGTAGGCATCAAAATTGAAAATGACCATTGGTACCTTATACTATGGTCAATAATTATTAATTACCCAGACAATGACATTAAATAAGTCCTTAGACTTTAACACTATGCCATTCTATGTCACTTTTCTGAAATATTTTTGTTGCGCACTCTTGGCCATGCAATCTCTAATCTCTCTTTTTTGCAGGATTACCAACGTAGAGCTCAAGGATGTACATCAAGCCCATTATCTTATTAGGCGGGCGCTAAAATACTTTGTGCACCACAAAGACACAGCAGTTACAAGAATTTACTTGTTTTGTAATAGAGCTATAGTGTTTTATTTTGCAATAGAGCTAGTGCTGCTCCGACCCAATCATTGTAGCTTTATATTTTACGTTTTTTATATTGTAAACAGTTATGCTTATATGAATTTTTTTTCCGCAAAAATAAAAAAGCTAAATTTTTTATTTCATGTTTACAAAAAATTCTTTTTACAAATTTGAACTTTCTCGACACTTAATTTATTGAAAGTGGCTTCGAAAAATGTGTGATTTGGAATTTTTGCCCGGAATCAAATCGCAAAAAGTTGTTCATTTCCTTATAGTATGTTAAAGTGGTAGGCATCAAAACTGAAAGTGACCATTGGTACCTTAAACTATGGTCAGTATTATTAATTACCCAGACCATGACATTAATTAAGTCCTTCGACTTTAACACTATCTCGTTTTATATCACTTTTCTGAAATATTTTTGGTACGCACTCTTGGACATGCGATCTCGAATCTCTATTTTTTGCTGTATTACCAAGTTAGCGCACAAGGACGCACATCAAGCCCATTATCTTACTAGGCGTGCACTAACAAGCTTTGTGCACCACACAGACATAGCAGTTACAGGAATTAACCTATTTTGTAATAGAGCTATAGTGTTCTAGTTTGTAATTGAGAAAGTGCTGCTCTGACCAAATCATTGTAGCTTTATATTTTGGGTTGTTTAAACTGTAAACTATTATGCTTATTTGAATTTTTTTATGTTTCTCAAAAATAAATAAGCTAAATTTTTTATTTCATGTTTAGAAAAAATTCACTTCCCAAATTTGATCTTTCTCGAGACTAAATTCATTGAAAGTGGCTTCGAAAAGTGTGTGATTTGGAATTTTTTTCCCGAATTCGATTGTCAAAAAGTTGTTCATTGCCTTACTGTATGTCAAAGCGGTAGGCATCAAAATTGAAAGTGACCATTGGTACCTTATACTATGGTCAATAATTATTAATACCCAGACAATGACATTAACCAAGTCTTTGGACTTTAACACTATCCCGTTCTATGTCTCTTTTCTAAAATATTTTTGTTGCGCACTCTTGTCCATGCGATCTCGAATCTCTCTTTTTTGTAGGATTACAAAAGTAGAGCACAAGGATGTACATCAAGCCCATTATCTTAGTAGGCGGGCACTAACAAGCTTTGTGCACTATACAGACACAGTAGTTACAAGAATTAACCAGTTTTATAATAGAGCTATAGTGATCTATTTGTTAATAGAGCTAGTGCTGCTCCGACAAAATCATTGTAGCATTATATTTGGGATGTTGATATTGTAAATAGTTATGCTTATATGAATTTTTTTGTTTCTAAAAAATAAATAAGCTAAATTTTTTATGTCATGTTTAGAAAAAAATTTCTTATAAAATCTGAACTTTCTCAAGACTTAATTCATTGAAAGTGGCTTCAGAAAGTATGTGATTTGGAACATTTTTTCCGAAATTGAATGAGAAAAATTTGTTCATTGCCTAACAGTATGTCAAAGCGATAGGCATCAAAATTGAAAGTGACCATTGGTACCTTATACTATGGTCAATAATTATTAATTACCCAGACAATGACATTAACTAAGTCCTTGGACTTTAAAACTATGCCGTTCTATGTCACTTTTTTGAAATATTTTTGTTGCGCACTCTTGGCCATGCAATCTCTAATCTCTCTTTTTTGCAGGATTACCAACGTAGAGCCCAAGGATGTACATCAAGCCCATTATCTTACTAGGTGGGCGCTAAAAAGCTTTGTGCACCACACAGACACAACAATTACAGGAATTTACCTGTTTTGTAATAGATCGACAGTGTTCTATTTTGTAATAGAGCTAGTGCTGCTCCCACCCAATCATTGTAGCTTTATGTTTTAGGTTTTTTATATTTTAAACTGTTATGCTTATATGAATTTTTTTTCCTCAAAAATAAACGAGCTAAATTTTTTATTTCATGTTTACAAAAAATTCTTTTCACAAATTTGAACTTTCTCGACACTTAATTCATTGAAAGTGGCTTCCAAAAATGTGTGATTTGGAATTTTTTGCCTGGAATCGAATGACAAAAAGTTGTTCATTGCCTTACAGTATGTTAAAGTGGTAGGCATCAAAACTGAAAGTGACCATTGTTACCTTAAACTATGGTCAGTATTATTAATTACCCAGACAATGACATTAATTAAGTCCTTGGACTTTAACACTATCCCATTCTATGTCACTTTTCTGAAATATTTTTGTTGCGCACTCTTGGCCATGCGATCTTGAATATCTATTTTTTGCAGTATTACCAAGTTAGCGCACAAGGACGCACATCAAGCCCATTATCTTACTAGGCGTGCACTAACAAGCTTTGTGCACCACACAGACACAACAGTTACAGTAATTAACCTATTTTGTAATAGAGCTGTAACGCCCCGATTTTTCAAGGGATTTCGGAAACATTAACCCTAAAATACTCTGAATTTTACAAACTATTAGGCCCTTATTTATCCTTATACAAAAATTACAATTTCAAAATAATATAAAAATCTATTTACATTTATTTAACAAAAGCAACTGCAGAGCGACTCTAGTTTTAACACGAAATTCCAAGCAATATTGGCCCAGTCTCCGTTTCAGGGGTCCCACCTGTATCAACTGCTCCACTGTGGAATCCTGCACACTCTGGCAAATTGAACGCCGAAGCAAACGATTTGCCAGGATACAAACGTATCCTGAGTGATAATTCACTAAGCAGAAATCCTAAAACCCAATACCACAATATGCAGATCAACAATATAATAATTCATAATACACTGAAGGTACAAAATAATAACACATCGTCTTTTTCTTTACTATCCACCATCTTACATGTAATCTAAGGATTCTCTCCGCGAGATCCTTTCCTTCCACATCCACTAACTACAATCGTCTCATGGGTCCACCATTCCTCTTGTTTATCCTGCACCAGGGTCCTAGGTGAGCTCATCTAAGTTATGTACCGAGCATGTTCTCACTTAAGACCATAACAGGAGGATCAAGTCATCCCATGGCGTATCGTACATTAGGGTCGGACATCCACTACCCCACGCTAACTATAACCGTCTCATGAGACCCATTCTCTTCCTTGAAGAGAAACTTCCCATGACGTATCATACGTTAGTGTCACAACACCGGGCCCCTCAGGTAACCCATTTCAACACAGGGCGCCATAGGTTACCCTTGCCATCGCCATGGCTCAATTCACAATCCACACAGTACTCACACTTTCAACACTTTATCATTTTCCATTTACTTATCATCGTCTACATGATTCACTACTCGTAACCACCCCAGGAACCTATTTGTCCAATCTACAGCCACAACAAAATATCGCAAGGTTCAACATTTCAACTAAAAGTACTAACAACACATAACCATGCGATAAAATTAATCTTGTCATAGAATTAATCATGCGAGTAATAAAATAATATTCAGTCAAACAATTAATTACTACACTTAAAATTAAGTCTATTTCTCTCATTTAGAAATTTTATAAAACATTTCTACTATTTAAACATTTTCTTTAACTCTCATATTATTTATAGATTTTACAAACTAATTTTTTTATTGAAAAATACTTATTGCTAAATTTAGTATTTACTAACTATATTAAATATTAATATGAGATTTTTATAACAACAAAATTATGAGAGACTATTCTAGTTAATATTTATTAGAGTTAAAGATTAACTAATATATAATCTAAAATATTTCTTGTTTACAATCTAAATAAATTTTTACTAGTAAAATATTCTTGTGAATATTTCATAAACATTTATTTACCCCAATAATTTATTAAACACGTAAACGTCCACTCAAATACAAATTAACAATGCAACATCAATAATAATTTCACAATCAAACACTTGTTAAACGATCATAAATTTTCACAGGGTATAACACTAATCATTCCAGCACAACCGGACTGAATTTTAATATAAACAGAACTAAAAATAAATTAACAATTTAATAGCAGATCATCATCTTCAATAAACTTTAAATCTAAGTCCTAACTCCATTAAAATGTAGATTAAGCTTTCGAGTTTCCGGAAAACTACCTCAATCGCGATTCTAAGTCCGGATAAGTGTTGTACGGAGTCCGTAGATCGCCATGGTGGTTTTGAAATCTCGAGGCAGCGTCCGGCGGCACTCCGACAGGGCCCGCAGCAGCGGTGTGCCCACGAAACTCATGGTGTGCACACACCTATGGCCACAACTCTCCCTCCCTCTCTCCCTCTCTCTCTCTATTGTAGACTCAACAATAGAATTGAGAGTGAAATAATATACTGGTGTTCAATTTTCAGATTTATATGGGTATGTATAATAAGAGAGAATAAGATAGCACGAAGGTGAGAGGATAAGTGTAAAAGTGGTGGAATGAAGAAGGAGAGTGATACTGATAACGATAAAAAGATAGGAGACAAGTGCCAGATTTGGGGGGAGTTTTCAATTCTAATGTATGTGGACGCATGTATGTACATGGTGAGAATGTATCCGGACGCGTGTATGTATAGGATAAGAGAGAGAAGTAGAGAGTTAGTTTGAATAGAGTTCTACTTAGGGTTTAGATAGGAAAGATAAGAGACGAATATGAATTACTAATTCCCTGTATATCTAAAGTTTAAAAACATATCTTATTCAATAGTGCAAATAATATCAATTATACACATAATAATATATTTTAATTATTCAATCTAATTAATTATTGAATTAGGAATTTAACAGTATAAATTTGTATTTAAAAAAATTGGGTCAAAAATCCGGGTCGTTACAGAGCTATAGTGTTCTAGTTTGTAATTGAGAAAGTGCTGCTCTGATCAAATCATTGTAGCTTTATATTTTGGGTTGTTTAAACTGTAAACTATATGCTTATTTGAATTTTTTTATGTTTCTCAAAAATAAATAAGCTAAATTTTTTATTTCATGTTTAGAAAAAATTCACTTCCCAAATTTGATCTTTCTCGAGACTTAATTCATTGAAAGTGGCTTCAAAAAGTGTGTGATTTGGAATTTTTTTTCCGAATTCGATTGTCAAAAAGTTGTTCATTGCCTTACTGTGTGTCAAAGCGGTAGGCATCAAAATTGAAACTAACCATTGATACCTTATACTATGGTCAATAATTATTAATACCCAGACAATGACATTAACTAACTCCGTGGACTTTAACACTATCCCGTTCTATATCTCTTTTCTGAAATATTTTTGTTGCGCACTCTTGTCCATGCAATCTCGAATCTCTCTTTTTTGCAGGATTACCAAGGTAGAGCACAATGATGTACATCAAGCCCATTATCTTACTAGGCAGACGCTAACAAGTTTTGTGCACTATAGAGACACAGCAGTAACAAGAATTAACCTGTTTTATAATAAAGCTATAGTGATCTATTTTGTAATAGAGCTAGTGCTTCTCCGACCTAATCATTGTAGCATTATATTTGGGTTGTTTATATTGTAAACGGTTATGCTTATATGAATTTTTTTTTGTTTCTAAAAAAAAAATAAGCTAAACTTTTTATATCATGTTTAGAAAAAAATTTCTTCAAAAATTTGAACTTTCTCAAGACTTAATTCATTGAAAGTGGCTTCGAAAAGTGTGTGATTTGGAACTTTTTTTCCGAAATCGAGTGAGAAAAAGTTGTTCATTGCCTAACAGTATGTCAAAGCGGTAGACATCAAAATTGAAAGTGACCATTGGTACCTTATAGTATGGTCAATAATTATTAATTACCCAGACAATGACATTAACTAAGTCCTTGGACTTTAACACTATGCCGTTCTATGTCAATTTTTTGAAATGTTTTTGTTGCGCACTCTTGGCCATGCAATCTCTAATCTCTCTTTTTTGCAGGATTACCAACTTAGAGCACAAGGATGTACATCAAGCCCATTATCTTACTAGGCAGGCGCTAAAAAGCTTTGTTCACCACACAGACACAGCAGTTACAGAAATTTACCTGTTTTGTAATAGAGCGATAGTGTTCTATTTTGTAATAGAGCTAGTGCTGCTCCGACCCAATCATTGTAGCTTTATATTTTAGGTTTTTTATATTTTAAACTGTTATGCTTATATGAATTTTTTTTCCTCAAAAATAAACGAGCTAAATTTTTTATTTCATGTTTACAAAAAATTCTTTTCACAAATTTGAACTTTCTCGACACTTAATTCATTGAAAGTGGCTTCGAAAATTGTGTGATTTGGAATTTTTTGCCCGGAATCGAATGACAAAAAGTTTTTCATTGCCTTACAGTATGTTAAAGTGGTAGGCATCAAAATTGAAAGTGACCATTGGTACCTTAAACTATGGTTAGTATTATTAATTACCCAGACAATGACATTAATTAAGTCCTTGGACTTTAACACTATCTGGTTCTATGTCACTTTTATGAAATATTTTTGTTGCGCACTCTTGGCCATGCGATCTTGAATCTCTCTTTTTTGCAGGATTACCAATTAAGGTAGAGCACAAGGATGTACATCAAGCCCATTATCTTACTAGGCGGGCGCTAACAAGCTTTGTGCATTATACAGACACAGTAGTTACAAGAATTAACTTGTTTTATAATAGAGCTATAGTGATTAATAGAGCTAGTGCTGCTCTGACATAATCATTGTAGCATTATATTTGAGATGTTTATATTGTAAACAGTTATGCTTATATGAATTTTTTTTGTTTCTAAAAAATAAATAAGCTAAATTTTTTATGTCATGTTTAGAAAAAAATTTATTCAAAAATCTGAACTTTCTCAAGACTTAATTCATTGATAGTGGCTTCAAAAAGTGTTTGATTTGGAACTTTTTTTCCGAAATTGAATGAGAAAAAGTTGTTCGTTCCCTAACAGTAGGTCAAAGCAGTGGGCATCAAAATTGAAAGTGACCATTGGTACCTTATACTATGGTCAATAATTATTAATTACCCAGACAATGACATTAACTAAGTCCTTGGACTTTAACACTATGCCGTTCTATGTCACTTTTCTAAAATATTTTTGTTGTGCACTCTTGGCCATGCAATCTCTAATCTCTCTTTTTTGCAGGATTACCAACGTAGAGCACAAGGATGTACATCAAGCCCTTTATCTTACTACGCGGGCGCTAAAAAGCTTTGTGCACCACACAGGCACAGGAGTTACAGGAATTTACCTGTTTTGTAATAGAGCGATAGTGTTCTATTTTGTAATAGAGCTAGTGCTGCTCCGACCCAATCATTGTAGCTTTATATTTTAGGTTTTTTATATTTTAAACTGTTATGCTTATATGAATTTTTTTTCCTCAAAAATAAACGAGCTAAATTTTTTATTTCATGTTTACAAAAAATTCTTGTCACAAATTTGAACTTTCTCGACACTTAATTCATTGGAAGGGGCTTCCAAAAATGTGTGATTTGGAATTTTTTGCCCCGGAATCGAATGACAAAAAGTTGTTCATTGCCTTACAGTATGTTAAAGTGGTAGGCATCAAAACTGAAAGTGAGCCTTGGTACCTTAAACTATGGTCAGTATTATTAATTACCCAGACAAAGACATTAACTAAGTCCTTGGACTTTAACACTATCCCGTTCTATGTCACTTTTCTGAAATATTTTTGTTGCGCACTCTTGGCCATGCGATCTCGAATCTCTATTTTTTGCAGTATTACCAAGTTAGTGCACAAGGACGCACATCAAGCCCATTATCTTACTAGGCATGCACTAACAAGCTTTCTGCACCACACAGACACAGCAGTTACAGGAATTAACCTATTTTGTAATAGAGCTATAGTGTTCTAGTTTGTAATTTAGAAAGTGCTGCTCTGACCAAATCATTGTAGCTTTATATTTTGGGTTGTTTAAACTGTAAACTATTATGCTTATTTGAATTTTTTTATGTTTCTCAAAAATAAATAAGCTAAATTTTTTACTTCATGTTTAGAAAAAATTCACTTCCCAAATTTGATCTTTCTCGAGACTTAATTCATTGAAAGTGGCTTCAAAAAGTGTGTGATTTGGAATTTTTTTCCCGAATTCGATTGTCAAAAAGTTGTTCATTGCCTTACTGTATGTCAAAGCGGTAGGCATCAAAATTGAAAGTGACCATTGGTACCTTATACTATGGTCAATAATTATTAATACCCATACACTGACATCAAC
This sequence comes from Rhododendron vialii, assembly GCF_030253575.1. NCBI lineage: Eukaryota > Viridiplantae > Streptophyta > Magnoliopsida > Ericales > Ericaceae > Rhododendron > Rhododendron vialii. The sequence goes on along the minus strand of NC_080561.1, from coordinate 39,475,635 downwards.
TAAGACCTTGGACTTTAACACTATCCCGTTCTATGTCTCTTTTCTGAAATATTTTTGTTGCGCATTCTTGTCCATGCGATCTTGAATCTCTCTTTTTTGCAGGATTACCAAGGTAGAACACAAGGATGTACATCAAGCCCATTATCTTACTAGGCGGGCGCTAACAAGCTTTGTGCACTATACAGATACAGCAGTTACAGGAATTAACCTGTTTTATAATAGAGCTATAGTGATTTATTTTGTAATAGAGCTAGTGCTGCTTCGACCTAATCATTGTAGCATTATATTTGGGTTTTTTATATTGTAAATTGTTATACTTAGATGAATTTTTTTTTCTTATCTAAAAAATAATATAGCTAAATTTTTATAAAATTGAAAGGTTTTCCCCCTTCTGCACAAATAAATCTTTTGTTCTTCTCGAGCATGGTGATGTACCAAAGCCTTTGATCAAATTAATAGTTTGTGACCGAGTCTCAATGAGAAACTGCCTACGTATCACATTTTGAGAATCAGGTCAAAACGTAGTTCAGACCATCGTTCACTTGTGTATTTACCTCACCTTTTTACGCTCTAACTTTTGTCTAGAACTGCCCATTCGAGTTTTCGGTCTAGCGAGCTTTCAAATATTGCCTATGTATTTTCGCCTGGACCACCTTCATAGGTTTCTGGTCTAGCAGGCTTGCTCTTACTTTTGCTTGGAACTGCCCACCCTTGGGGTTTTCAGCCCAACGAGCTTTTCTCAGGGAAAAGGCTTTTAAATTGATCCAAGTTGACCATGGTATTTGAATTCGTTGCCATCGAGGTCGATGATCTTTGGTTGCAGCCCCAGATAAAATGGCTTTGACAGCACAGGGTCCAAAATGCTTTAGTTGACATGCCTCGCCCTAGGCCAATTTTGAACTTTCTATTTTGTACTTGGCAAAACGCTATTCCTGCAAACATGAACATGGTATGAGGCGCTGGACCTTCTGAGCTTCTGCTTTCTGGCTTGGCTTCCGGTTAGCAGGGGATTTGACGCTTCTTTATCTCAGGATCAACACCGAGCGTGTCTTTTGAGAGACCATGCCAAGATGTCGATGAACTCTTCGAGCCTGTTTGACCGGGTGCAATGCTCCTCTGCGATAGCGTTGAACCAGTTTGAACCATTCGGAGGTCTACCTCATCTTTCCAGTTTATTTGAAAACTATTATTTCAATTAATAGGCTGAGCATGCCTTTCGTCTTCCCTTTCGGCGAGGGAACACATTTCCTTAGGGATGTTCCCATCGAAATCTATCCCTTCGTTGACAGGGTCGACACAGTTTATTCAAAAGCTAGCAAAGTACTTAGAAGCAAGATAATGCATTCAAAAGAAAGCCCTCCGGGGTTACCAAGTATAGCAAAGGACTCAAATTTGACAATAAAAGCTACAACATAGAGGGCCAAGAGGCACAAACTCCGACTTAGAGCTAGACTTAGACAATTTGACGACACTGTGTTAGACTCAGACTCAAAAGTGTCAATACAAAATAGATGCAACTTTGAAAATGCAAGTTTAAAAGCTACCCTTAGTTTCCTCACAGAGAGGTGGGATCCAGCAGGTGTCAGGCCTAAGCAACAGCACTTCGGCTTCCTCAGCTTCTTTGACCAAACCTACTCGGTGCTCCTTTGAACAATGGACCTTAGTCGGTCAGTCTTCCCTTTAGCCCCTCATTACTGCCAGTCCAAATGTTGGCAAAGAAAGTCTCAATTGCACAAACAATGGCCAGGAGGCTGTCCTCGGGCTCGGACGGGATGGGTATAGTCAGCTTGGGTTGATTTTCTGGGATGATATTGGGGATAGGTTTGAATGTGGTGGGGTTGATTTGAGTGGAAATAGTGGATATCTGACCAACTTGCTAGCCAAAGTTGGGCTGAGGAAAGGATTTTGAGACAATATCGGCTATTGATGGAGGTGGGGTTGTGATGATGCCACAATCGATCAGATCTTGAATGGCATGTCGAAGCCGGAAGCAGGCATTAGTAGAATGGCCAGGCGTTTGATGGTAGGTGCAGTAGAGGTTATGTTTGAAATTGACAGGGGGATTTTTGGGTAATGGAGTTGGATTGAGGGGCATGATGGAACCAGCATCGAGGAGCTTCTCATAAACCGAGGCCAAAGGTGCAGAGAAGCATGAAAAAGTCCTCGGTGGGCTCTGGCGAGTGAATTGAGAATTCAAAGCGGAACCCTTGTTTGCTTTGCAATTGCACCACATCGCCTCATCAATAGGATGCATTCTTTTGCCTTTGGGGTTGAATTCATCACTAAGCATGTCTTCCCCTTGGGCAATGGTTGTGAATAAGGACCCAACATCCTCCTTTGGGTAAGTCCTGGCCTCATGAAATTCAGCCAGGTCTTTGAACATGTCCTTTGAGCACAACTGGATCCTAACCGCAGGAGTGTGGCAAGCTTGAGAGGGTTCCTTGACTTGCCCCATATCTAGTTGTGGGGCTGTGGAGGTAAAGAGGCCAACCAGTCCCTGGACCACAACCATTTGTTTGTCCATCTTGTGACCCAATTCCTCTACAGCTTTCTTGAGCTCAGCTAGCTCCATTTGTGCTGTCATTCTGGATTGATGAACGAAGGAAGGCGATATGACCTTGGAAGCGAAGATGTAACAGCCCCAACGGACGTTCCCAAGCAGGTTTGGCTCTTCCTTTCGGTACCCTCTTGCTCGGTGCAATGGCTTTGAACTAGACTGTAAAGTAAGTGAAAGCTCAGTGGCATTCCTGCAGCAGTTAGAATGCAATGCACAAGTTGTCGTCGATGTCAACCCTAGACTCTAGAACTAGAGACGAGTCTGTCTCATGACGTTCGGACGCTGCAAGAATCCTCGGAAATCTTTTCGAGGGTGTATCCTTATTCGAATCGACTAAGACTAAGAAATGTCAAAATAGTCTAAGCCTTTGACTATCTTGTTCTCGAAATTTCAACTTTGGAGTCAGAATAACTCGGTGTAAATGACGTGATACCAGAACCTGGGCGGCGTAGGCGACACAGCGCCATAGCCTAAATGGTGTACATGCTGCGCATGATAACCAAAGTGGTATATGCATCACGGCATTCTCTCCGTTGTTCCTTGTTTTCTATTTGAAATCTCGATCGGTCATTAGACAAGGATTTAGAAAATCTTGATTTCCAAAAGTCTCGTTGATCTAAGGACTTTAAAAAGATAACACACACCATCAAGATGCATGACTCTTCATCGGGCTATGGCAACGTCCTAATAAGCATAAGACAGATTCGAAAGAGAGACAACCTAGAAGCTGCCCTAGACATGCTCCTATGCAAAAATGTTATGTATGTACAGTGCTTGCGATAGGAAAAATAGTAACACGTAAACAGTATATAGGGTTAGATGCAAGTAGATCATACCATGTAGGTACCTGTCCTAGTTTGGAGAGTTCTAATACTTTGTATACGCAAAGGCCGGTTTTGGTTTGAGGGGGTTCCTCGGACTAAAGCCAAGATGTACCTCCCGCTGCCCGCGTAACCGCAGAGCAATAGTCAAACGGTAGAATGACTTATCATCGTCGAAGGTTGTTGGGCATTCGGGATTCCCGGGCTCCGGTAAACCGTGCCGGCTTGCCAAAACGCTCCAACAAGGCTATCCAACATCGATGCAAATGAGAATGCTAAAAGAAATTGATAAATAGAACAGAATCGCAAATTCGCAAAATGTCTTTTCAAATTTGACTCACTTTATTCAGTCCATCTTTAGAGGAAACTACACAAGTGATCAATCGAAAAAGTCCCAGACCGGATTCGCCGGACCCGAGATCCTGTTAAATCACCATTCTAACCTTCGGCAGCACGAAGCTCACCGTTTTGACAGACTTTTTAAAAGATTGTTCATAAGTGTATTAAACTCTAAGTATAGATTAATATCGATTTGATTATCCCCAGCAGAGTCGCCACTGGGGGTAACATGCCCAGAAAAAGGCGGATCGATGAGCGCGCTTTTGGCAGACGAGTGCTCAATTCAGAGTCGCCACTTGGGTTTGAAGGTCCGACACCCAAGGAACCGAACTTGAAACGCTCGCTGCGCTGTTTGATTTGAAAAAGGTGAAGGCACCAGTCTGTCATAACCATAGCTGGGTTCGGGAGCCAGGTTACGAGAGTGGAAGGGTTTTAAGGCACACCCCTCTCGCCCAATCCGAAGATCGGTTTCTACTTAGGCATTTTCGAAAACATTTGCGATTCTGTTTAATTAATCAATTCTTTAGCCAATTTGGGCGGGGAACAGTTTAATGGGGATTTAAAGCTGTAACAGTTTGCAGGATGTGATTGCAAATAGCATGGATGGATGAAATGTTTAGAAAGTAAATGAGATAAAATCCAACATTGTGACTAGATATCGAAACATTGCCTTCTTATGAATTTGACACAAGCAATGGCCAACTTGCATGCATGGATCTACGTGCATGCAAGCCCACCATCGCGCGACAAACCCATACAATCGTGCGCGGGTTGATATCCTTCCAACAGGTTGAATTTTATCCCCTTCTAGGCTCTGGAAGGACCAATGCTCACCCAGGAGGTAAACCAAGCAATTTATATGAACTGAAAGTAAGTAATAATTACAAACAAAATAAGTAGAATTGAAATGCAACCCCTAAACAGTGGGGGTATTAAAAAAAGGGGCTAAAGGCCAAGTTGCTCATGCAAGGGTGACCCTTGGAAGCAGGTTGACCATCGCGCGATGCACTCAGATCACCTTGCGTGGGTCATGACTGGACTTCCAAGAATTGCTTTGCATGCCTGGGCTTGGAGACATATTCAGAAGCAACCCAGGGGCATTCCAGAGTAACTAAATAAGCAATCTAGGCTAAGCTATAGATTTTTAACATGCAAAACAGTGAGTTGTTCGTAATCATGCTTCAAGTAATTTTAAAATATTGTACAAACGGAAAACATCCAGCATCCCATCCCCACGTGAACCGCCGCACGCTGCCTTAGATAGGCGCGCGCGTAAGTGATTTCAACGCGCACGGGAGTGCCAGTGCACAATTTCTTGTAACTATGCTGACTTTAGAGCCATGACTGGTATTGATTACCAGCTTGGCCCTGCCAGCCCCCCTCAGGGATCAAAACAGAGAGTAGAATAAAGGTAAGTTATACCTTTGATTTTTGAGTTTTGAAAGGTGTTTGAGCTTTGAGTTGAGGTTGAGGTTGTTTGAAAAGGTTGACATGGAAGAACAAGCTATGTTCTTGAGTATTAGGGCTTGTTAAATGTGGTAACCCCTTGCTAGGGTTATATTTTTGTTAACCCTTGAAATGGAAGACAAAGGAGGGTATATATAGAGAGGGATGGAGGTAGATATGGTGCAAAGAGAGGAACTCAGCCAGTCCACGAGGTTGGCTGAGGTATGCTTGGTGGCTAAGCTTCCCAGTTGATAAAGATGATGGGGACAGGTTGAGACCGGCGCGCGTAGGTCGCGCCCTAGCATGCATGGGTCAACAGTCAAGCTTTGACTGGTGACCACCACCTGTCCAGTTGATCTGCGCGCGGGCTTGAGACCAATGCGCGCTAGTGAAGGCTTTTGAAGTGGTTCAGGCTAGGTTCAAGGGTTTAAAAGGATGCCAAACACTCAAAGCTCAAGCACTTATTATTCCCGTGGTGTTTTTGATCCATTTCATCATCGGCGAATCAGAAACCGAAAGTAAACTAATCTAGAAAACCAGATTGGGGTGTCTACACTAGTGCTGCTCCGACCCAATCATTGTAGCTTTATATTTTGGGTAGTTTATATTGTAAACTTTTATGCTTATGTGAATTTTTTTTTGTTTATAAAAAATAATTAAGCTAAATTTTTTTATTTCAAGTTTAGAAAAAATTCTCTTCACAAATTTGAACTTTCTTGAGACTTAATTCATTGAAAGTGGCTCCGAAAAATTTGTAATTTTGAATTTTCTTACCGAAATCGAATGACAAAAAATTGTTCATTGCCTTACAGTATGTCAAAGCGGTAGGCATCAAAATTGAAAGTGACCATTGGTACCTTATACTATGGTCAATAATTATTAATTACCCAGACAATGACATTAACTAAGTACTTGGACTTTAACACTATCCCGTTCTATGTCACTTTTCTGAAATATTTTTATTGCGCACTCTTGGCTATGCGATCTCGAATCTCTCTTTTTTGCAGAATTACCAAGGTAGAGCACAAGGATGTACATCAAGCCCATTATCTTACTAGGCGGGCGCTAACAAGCTTTGTGCACCATACAGACACTATAGTTACACCACACAGACACTACAGTTACAGGAATTGACATGTTTTGTAATAGAGCAATGGTGATCTATTTTGTAATAGAGCTAGTGCTGCTCCAACCTAATCATTGTGGCTTTATATTTTGGGTTGTTTATATTGTAAACTATTATGCTTATATGAATTTTTTTTTTCATTTCTCAAAAATAAATAAGCTAAATTTTTTATTTCATGTTTAGAAAAAATTCTCTTCACAAATTTGAACTTTCTCGAGTTCAATGCTTGTCTCTGTACCTGCTTTAGCGTGAAATCCTAGGCAAATTTGCGTCTGTTGGGAATCAGACTAAATTCATTAACAGTGGCCTCGAAAAATGTGTGATTTGAAATTTTTTTCCCGAAATCGAATGACAAAAAGTTTTTCATTGCCTTACAGTATGTCAAAGCGGAAGGCATCAAAATTGAAAGTGACCATTTGTGCCTTATACTATGGTCAATAATTATTAATTATCCAGACAATGACATTAACTAAGTCCGTGGACTTGAACACTATCCCGTTCTATGTCACTTTTCTAAAATATTTTTGTTGCGCACTCTTGGCCATGCGATCTCGAATCTCTCTTTTTTGCAGGATTACCAAGGTAGAGCACAAGAATGTACATCAAGCTCATTATCTTACAAGGCGGGCACTAACAAGCTTTGTGCACCACACAGACGCAGCAGTTACAAGAATCAACCGGTTTTGTAATGGAGCTATAGTGATCTATTTTGTAATTGAGCTAGTGCTGCTCCGACCTAATCATTGTAGCTTTATATTTTGGGTTATTTATATTGTAAATTGTTATGCTTATATGAATTTTTTTTCTCAAAAATAAGTAATCTAAATTTTTTATTTCATGTTTAGAAAAAATTCTCTTCACAAATTTAAACTTTCTCGAGTTCAATGCTTGTCTCTGTCCCTGCATTAGTGTGAAATCCTAGGTAAATTTGTGTCTGTTGGGGATCAGACTTAATTCATTGATAGTGGCATCGAAAAATTAATGTGTGATTTGGAATTTTTTTTCCCGAAATCGAATGACAAAAAGTGCTTTACTGCCTTATAGTATGTCAAAGCGGTAGGCATCAAAATTGAAAGTGACCATTTGTACCTTATACTATGGTCAATAATTATTAATTTCCCAAACAATGACATTAACTAAGTCCTTGGAGTTTAAAACTATCCCGTTCTATGTCACTTTTCTGAAATATTTTTGTTGGGCGCTCTTGGCCATGCGATCTCGAATCTCTCTTTTTTTCAGGATTACCAAGGTAGAGCACAAGAATGTACATCAAGCCCATTATCTTACTAGGCGGGCACTAACAAGCTTTGTGCACCACACAGACACAGCAGTTACAGGAATTAACCTATTTTGTAATAGAGCTATAGTGTTCTATTTTGTAATAGAGCCTAGTGCTGCTCCGACCTAATCATTGTAGCTTTATATTTTGGGTTGTTTATATTGTAAACTGTTATGCTTATATGAATTTTTTTTTTCGTTTCTCAAAATAAATAAGCTAAATTTTTTATTTCATGTTTAGAAAAAATTCTCTTCACAAATTTGAACTTTCTCGAGTTCAATGCTTGTCTCTGTCCCTGAATTAGTGTGAAATCCTAGGCAAATTTGCGTCTGTTGGGTATCAGACTTAATTCATTGACAGTGGCGTCAAAAAATGTGTGATTTGGAATTTTTTTCCCGAAATCGAATGACAAAAGGTTGTTCATTGCCTTACAGTTTGTCAAAGCGGTAGGCATCAAATTTGAAAGTGACCATTTTTACCTTATACTATGGTCAATAATTATTAATTACCTAGACAATTACATGAACTAAGTCCTTGGATTTTAACACTATCCCGTTCTATGTCACATTTCTGAAATATTTTTGTCGGGCACTCTTGGCCATGCGATCTCGAATCTCTTTTTTTTTCAGGATTACCAAGGTAGAGCACAAGAATGTACATCAAGCCCATTATCTTACTAGGCGGGCACTAACAAGCTTTGTGCACCACACAGACACAACAGTTACAGGAATTAACCTATTTTGTAATAAAGCTATAGTGTTCTATTTTGTAATAGAGCTAGTGCTGCTCCGACCTAATCATTGTAGCTTTATCTTTTGGGTTGTTTATATTGTAAATTGTTATCCTTATATGATTTTTTTTTTGTTTCTCAAAAATAAATAAGCTAAATTTTTTATTTCATGTTTAGAAAAAATTCTCTTCACAAATTTGAACTTTCTCGAGTTCAATGCTTGTCTATGTCCCTGAATTAGTGTGAAATCCTAGGCAAATTTGCGTCTGTTGGGGATCTGACTTAATTCATTGGCAGTGGCCTCGAAAAATATGTTATTTGGAATTTTTTTCCCAAAATCGAATGACAAAAAGTTTTTCATTACCAGACAGTATTTTTGAGGCCTTCAATTTTGAAAAGCATCTACAACTAGTATGTTTTCTGTCATTTTTATCCCCTGTTTTCAAACAAATTGAAGGTGTTCCATTATGACTTATTGGGCTCCGAAAAGCTGCACCAGTTCAAACAAATTGCGCTGCAACTATTGATACTAAGTCCGAAATTCAACTCCATTGACATTATATGTCGATCGTTACAAAAGATACTAAGACCGAAATTCAAGAATAATATATACAGCTAGGTTTTGATTCAATTGTGATCTAAGAAAAAGTGTTGATCATAACAACAAACAAATCGACCTATTTTCAATTACTAAATACGATCATCTATCTATTAATTGATCAGTTACATTGAGCACGCGTACGTACAGTACTAGTCAAAGCATTCAGATTTAGACTCTCTCTCAATTCAGTCCTTCACACTACTAGAGTTTTGTCAATCTAATTGGAGTAATCATAAAAATAGAATTTGGTTAAGATTTATTCTCCACCTTAACGAACAAAAAAAAAAAAAAAGGATTGTTCCAATTTTGTTTAGTCAGATTCATACTATGGGCTTGTTCGTTTTGGGTTTTGAAGGAGATTTGAGTTGAGAGATATAGATAGAGAGAATGTATTGGAGATTGTGCGCAGAAATTTTAAAGCCCCCAATCGAAAAAATCCCATAGTGACTAGAGTACTTATCAAAGAAGGCATATAAAAATATAAATCTAAAAGTAGAAGTGCAAAAGTAAAGCAAAGTAAACCAACTGAGGTTATAACTCAGTTGGTTAGAACTCTTGCATTTCACTAGGAGGTCAGAAGCTTGAATTTGTCCACTTCCGTGTGAGTTTGTTTTCTTTCCATCGTATTTGTCGAAATTATTTTTCTCTTTTTATGGGCTTTATGGGCTTACCGTGATTGTGAAACTATGTGAGATTGTTTCTCTCCCTGGTAGAACTAATAATCGGGTTGGGCATATAGTGATTGTGAAATTATTTTTAGTTTTTTGTAATTACAATATTTGTATTCTCGAACCGCTTGGAAAAAGAAGAAGAATAAAGTAACATCATGTAAAGTAATGTTTTAAGTAATCCAAAGGTGAATCCAACCCCAATGAGAAAGCTAGGTAACTAAACATAAGTGCGGAACTTAGGAAAAGTTGGGAATATATATATTTATTTATTTAACATGCCAACCTATTGGTTGTTGGTTTGAGTTCTGGAGGACATCCATTTATACATTTAGTGCCACATATTACATCTGCAGGCCGATCAGTTAATAAATACCGAATATACTTGTTTACCTTTCATCTCAAAAAATGTCTATACTTTTTTAGGTAAATAAGAAGGTTACTTCTTAAATATGACTAATTTCCATTTTTGGAAGAAAAAAAGTGTTTTTAAAGAGAGAAAATGACTATGCATGTTACTCCTTCCGTCCCAATTTAATAGTCCATTTTGAGAGTTTGTGCCACTTTTCAATTGATTATATCTTGTAATTTATAGTAATATTTTATGTGATTTAAAAAATATTGTATTAGAGAACTAATTGAAATCTATCAAACAAGATCCATATTAGATATAAAATTTATTACCAATATAAATATATAACTAATTTTTTATCTGGTTAGAATAGAATGATGGACTATTAAAATAGGACAAATAGAGAAAATGTCCTTTAGTGCTTCAAATGGCTCATACTCCCTCCGGCCCCCATTCTTTTGTCCCTCGTCCTATCCCAACCGAATTAAAAATTAATTATAACTTTTAATTGGTAATACTATTTATATGTAAAATGGATCTTCTTCGATAGATCTCAATGAGCTATTTTAAACGATGTTTTCAAAATCACCTAAAAAAATTATAAATTGCAAGATATATTTAATTGAAAAGTGGCACAGACTCTGAGAAGGAACTAAAGAATGAGGATGGAGAGAGTAATTGATATTGTTTTGTACCGGGTACTACGGAAACTAAGGCCTCGTTCATTTGCACGAAAAGGATAGAAAAGGATGAGAGAATCAACATTCTTATAACTTTCTGTGATCATATGCCAGAAAAGTTGTAGGACCAGAGGCTTCAACTTTTCCATTGAGAAATACTTTCCTGCAAAATAGGTCTTGCCAAAATAAATGAATTCTTATTTTCCTGCAAAATTCTTATCAAAAGAACACAGACAAGAAAATAAATTTTATTTTCCTTTATTTCGCTTCACTTCATTTTTCTTAGAAACCAATTTTCCACAGAATATTTCAAATAATTGAACGAAGCCAATAGAATTTAGTGGTAATAGGAACATTGACACTTGACCGAAAGCACGGGGACTTGAAAATTGAAATTGAAAATGTTAGGAGCATTGTGTACTTTACCCCCCCAAAAGGGCAGTGACCTCAGCCAATAATGCGGGATGCCCTACTACTGGGAGAGTACGTGGGAGCCCTTTCCAATGGAAAAAAAAAAAAAAAGAGCCCAGCTATTCACAAGGAGTTACGTAAGAAAAAATGCATTTGGACATATTTTGGGTCCTACAAAAATTAAGAAAAATATCTATAAATTTTTTAATATTATTTTATGTGGTTCTATAAAAAATTAGCTCCAATGGATATCAGTAAGTTTACTTTTGGATTCATAGGGGCGAACTGAGCAGTTTTACCGCTACGAATCCAAAAGTAATACTTATCGATCTTCATTGAAGCTGATTTTTTATAGGGCCTCATAAAATAATATTCAAAAATTTATAAATATTTTTTAAAATTTTTGTAGAATCCGAAATAGGCTCAAACGCATTTTTTCTTACGTGATTCCTGTAAATCTTTCTTGCAATTAGAATTTCCGAAAAAAAAACTACCGAAAGCCGCGGTATACTTCTTCTGTTCCATATGCATTCTCCTACAAACTTTGTCTAACGAAAAATAGGGTCAATAGACTCTCAGTAATTAATTAGAAAAAACTTTGTGATCTACCTAATAAAACACAAGGGTATGGGGACCACACGAATACAAGTTGAAAAAATGACTGAAATTCATTTAATTCAATGGTTGACAAGGAACTTTGCAAATTTAATGTAAGTGCCCACATTCTTTATAGTAATTGCGCAAAAGAACTTTGCAAATGTAATGTAAGTGCCCAAATTCCTTGTAGTAATTGTACGTACAAATACCACTGATCTTCCAATTCTAAAACCCTATACGCAATTTGATAGTTCTTTGTAGCTAGCTTAAATTTTAGTTTGAGAGTGCCGTAAGCACGAGTAATTCTCTTTTATATCACTAAGAAGAGGATCACATACTACACACTAATGAATCGATTTAGTGTTTGAGCCACTAGCTAGTAAGTGCCTTAGACACAGACAATTTCAACCGGAGTGCGTAGTGCCGTGGGCACGGACAAACAGTAGTGATAAAAAATGAAACAAATAGACTCCAACAATGGTTTTTTTTTTTTTTTTTAAATAAACAAAGAGACTAAAGTTGTATCCTCAAACAGTACGATATACTATCTCAAGCACAATGACGAAACTACCCCTCCAAACCACTACTCCGTATATAAGGAGTACAGAGACATGCACATAAACCACCACCACCACCACAACCTCAAGTCTCCAAAAGGAAACAACATCCAGAGAGAGAAAGTGGGAGAGAAAGAGAGAGAGAAGTTGTACAACGTTGGCCAAAATGGAGATCCTCACGGTGGTGAAGATTTTCTTTTCCATAGCTTTGGTGGGTTTCGCGGCGGTGTTTCTGCGGTTGTACAATGCGCTGGTGGCGGAGCCGGGGCGGCTCAGATCCAAGCTGAGGAAGCAAGGGATCAGCGGGCCGCAACTGAGTTTTTTGCTCGGGAATATCGGAGAGATCGAGAAAGCCAGAACTACAACTCCCAAGGAGCCGATCAGTAGCGATGAAAACTTCGTCCCTCCGACCACCCACGACTGCGCCACCGCTCTGTTTCCTTTCTTTGAGAAATGGAGGAAGCTTTACGGTACGATTTACTAGTACTTCTTCCATCCCATGCCAAAATGTTTTTTCCTCGGTTCTAATTTTTTTTTTCAAATGAACTTTTATTCTTCAAAATAATATGAATTAAATCATCCATCGAATTCGCTGAAATTCGTCTTCCATATCGGGAAGCCCCACAATAGGAATTTTTAGTTGCAGTTGGTACTGTTGGGATTAAAACGCGGAAGCACTCAAGAACCGAGATTCAAACACAACTACAATCGCAACCAATGGAAGTACGATGAAAAATAAAACAGAAAGAGACATATAAGAATTATGTGGTTCGACAATAACACGCCTACTCCACGGAGAGGATCCCGTTCTTTCATTATAAGAATTTCCGCACAAGTATACTTGAGTATGAAATAACCCACACCAACCCTTATACACTCACTCATACAAAAACACACTCTCACAGAGTACTAGACTTGACCCCTGCCCACACACTGTTTTTCTCCACTCTCTGCTGAAAACTCCTTCATTCATGCCATTATATATAAGCAGTTAACCACCTGCCAATTAATCCCTACATTAATAACATTTTACACGTTCTCATCAAGGAAGTTGGAAGGTCACACGGCAAGAAGGAAATGAGCCAACACCAGCTATCACTTCAGTTCCAGAGACAAAAAAAAAAAAAACATGTGCAAGACTTTTAATTAAACTGGAATTTGAATTATCCCAACAAATCTCCACCTTGGTGAAAATTCCACGCATCACCGCGCCACCACCAAGCCTTGAAAACGACAGCTACACGTCCCGGATCAAATTAAGGTCCAACAATTTGATTCAAACCACACGGCCAATTTACATGTGTAGCCGCCCCGTGCCAATAATCATCAATTGACACGAGAGTAGGACCTCAACTCATCCTCTCCACCAATAGGATTTACATTCTCTCAAACATTGACAACTTAGAAACATGACTTTGTCTTCGCCACAAAAGACTCACATCTTGGGTACCCATTTCCTTGTGCACACCGTTTCCAAACCTTCGTCGAGTAAATAATTTTGCTAATCAACCGATACAACCTTTTGCACTTCTCTCCTTTCATTAGGACCTTACAGTCACATGTGATTTTTATGGCTCCACCTCCAGTAAAATACTTGCACCCAATGGAGTCCATCCAGCTAAGTGAAATTAGATTCCTTCGTAACTTCGGGACATAAGCCACACCACCCAAAGTACGAACTGCTCCATCAAATATTTTTATCTTTACATTCCCAAAACTGTGAATTTCACATGGAGTTCCATCGCCCAAAAACAGCGACCCACCATCTTTTTCTTGGAATGTATCAAAAAATTCTTTCTTGGACTAAACATGCATAGTACAACCCGAATCTAAAATCCACTCATCACGAGAAGAAGTGTTTATACTTTCGGAGACTACGAGAAGATCTCCATCATCTGCTACCACCAAAGAACTAGCACTCGAAGCATCATCAAATTTATTCCCTTTGTTCTTGCGCAAAGGACAATCGTGCTTCACATGGCCAAATTCTTTACAACTGTAGCATTGTACACCCTTTCCTCTAGGACTAGACTCGGACCTGTTGTTCCCTCGGGATCTACCATCAGATGTCCTTCCCCGATTCTCACTTTGAACCACAAGTGCCGAATTTTCTTCACCCTCAGAACTTGATTTTTTCTGAGTAAAATGAGAACCAACGCTGACTGCACCTGCTCCAAACTCACTGTTTATTTCCCATACAAGAGAGTCATCACCAAAGTATCATAAGAACTCGGAAGTGAAGTAAGAAGCAAAAGGGCCTTGTCTTCCTCTTCTATTTTTGCATTGATTTTCCGCAGCTGATCCAAATAACCATTGAACATGTTCATGTGCTCCATGAGGTTCCCGCCTTCCTCCATCTTCATCTTGTACAACTGTCGCTTTAGATGCAACTTGTTGGTCAAGCTCTTCGCAAGGTAGAGCTTTTCTAACTTCTCCCACAAGGCCGATGCCGAATCCTCGTCCATAACATGGTTGATAAGATTATCAGCAATACAGAGCCGAATAGTGCTCACACACTTCGACTCCAACTCTTTCCATTCATCATCTTTCATCGTTGTCGGCTTCGCATCCTTTCCCTTTAACACACCTTGTAGACACCCTATTTTGGACTTCCCAGATTAGTTTACTTACGGTATTTGATTCCCCGATGATGAATAAGATTGAGAACACCCCGAGAATGTTAGTGTGTTTGAGTTTTGAGCGGATAAATCCCTTTCGAACATTTTAAACCAGAGCCAAAAAGCCTCAACTGAACCCTACTTGTATACACTGGTCCCCTACCAGCGTGCACTAACTCCTTGCCACGTATCAGTCATCGATCAGCTTTGACCATTGACCAGGCTTGGACCCACGCGCGAAGGTTAGTGACTAGCTGTAACGACCCGGATTTTTGACCCAATTTTTTTTTTCTAAATATAATATTATTAGAATTCTTTTCTTTAATGCAATTTTTTTTAAATACAATTATGCATACAATATATACATGCGTACATACACACTCCTTCTCCTCCCTCACCTCAAACTCTTTCCGTCTCTCTGTCTCCTACTCAGTCTCTACTTCCTCCCTAACCCTAAAACCAAGCCAAATTCGTCCATTCCAAATCCCATGAACCCAACCCTATTAAATTCACTTTTATCCTCTTCCACCAAAAATTTCCTATAAATGCCCCACCTCATTGACCCACGAAATTTACACCACAATATTCCCCACGCCCCACCAGTCCAAAAAAAAGAGAAAAATCAGAGAAAATCAAGTTTCAATCCATGGAATTTTTTAGAGAAAGAAAGAAAGAGAGAGAAAAGTGGGTTTTGTACCAAGACCCGACCGAAATTCAATTCGATCGTTCCAAACTCTTCCCACAACCCAGAGCATCCCCAAACAAGCCTCAATCCGATCCCAAAGTCTTCCGATCAAAGAACCCGAAGTTTTCTTCCCCAAAATTCAAGATTCGTTTTTAAATCAATTCGATCCGATTAAAAGTATTATAATTCTATTCAATCTCTTCTCTAAGTATATTAAGTGTTTATATGCTTAACCCTATGTCCTGAACGAAAAAAATATAGTTTGCCGCGCGTTTTCTGCCGTATTCACCAAATTGATATTATGTCTAAGCCCGACACTTTATTTGAAATTATTTACGAAGAAGATGACCCTTCTGATATTTATTTTACAATCTTTCTGGTATTATTATTATTAAAAACTACTGATCTGATATTAGTTTATTACAGTGTAATATCATATTAGTATAAAATATATTAGTTATATCAGTTTAATTTATCTGAGAGATTGAGTTGGTTTTAAATGTTTCGAAACAACTTCGCGACCTCCCGACCCCTATTTTTGACCCCCGAACTAGTTTTTCTAAATTTTTCACATCTCAAAGATCATAACTTGTTAAGATCATATTTTTTTTATTTAATTATCTATTTATTAAATTATTTATTAGTTATCTATCAAAGTTTACAAACAAAAAATCTTTACGACCTTCCAAACAATGTTTTAACACCAAAACTAATTTTTTCTAGACTTCTTGCATCTTAAAGATGATATCTTGTTTAATTAATATTTTTTTTATTTAATCTACTATTTATTGTTATTTTTATAGCGTTTCCAAATCAAAAATTCTTTACGACCTTATAAACCTTATTATAAATGCCCGAATAATTTTATTTAGACTCTCTACTTTCTGAAGATGAAATTTTGTTAACCGTAACATATTTTAATTTGTAAATTATTTATTATCTATTTACTACTTCACTTTCGGCAACTTTATTTAACGTCTTTATTTAAATTAATCTCGTGACCCTCCGAACCCAACTTTTGACACTCAACTGGTTGCATAGGACCTTTAGGACTCTTATTTAAGGTCATGATAAATATTTCAATATTTTTATCTATTTAATGTATTTTATTAATTTTTAATTAATCTATTATCTTAGAATTAATTAATAAGAGCCCAAAAATTTTTCCTTTTAATTCCTTTTAAAACTCTTACTTGATTATTGACATCGTGACCATACAAGATTAAGGGCAACGGCTCGTTCATAATAAGTTGCGTGATTACATTGTTTATTAATTGTTTTAATTATTATTGGTTTGTTGTATATTGCATCGATACTTGATTTGAATGCTAGATTAGACCTTAGAGACATGGGGTGGTGTTGCGAAATAGAACTCATCTAGACGATGCTAGATAATGGATAAATTGGAAAGTTTTATTTTTAGATTGCCTACAGGCGGGATTTTGAGATGTGATGAGTTGGATGTGATGGTTTGAAACTGGCAAAATAAGCCAAGTGTTGATTGATGAATGATGATTGGCAAAGTAAGTCCAATGATGAATGATGTATTGATACTGGCAAAGTAAGCCCAGTGATGATTGTGAAGTGGTATATAAGATAAGCGAACCCTAGTTATGATTCGGGCATGATAAACTTTCTTTTGTTGTAATGAGAGGGATACACGCTAGGTACATAACTAAAGTGCAATCCGCGACAACAAAAGAAAGTGAGCTCATGGGACAGGGCATAGCTAGTGGTTGGGGAGGAAAGATCTCGCGGAGAGATCTTAGACTCCACATTAGGTTATGGATAGTAATGAACTGGCTTATGTGGAGAATATTTGTTTGGCTTCTTCGATTCAATATTATCTTGTTACCTGCTAATTGTAAAGTAAGAGGGGTGGTTGGGTTGGATTATTCTACTGGGTGATTTATCACTCACGGATACGTCTGTATCCTGGCAAATTGTTTGCTTCGGCGATCAATTTGCTAGAGGGCGCAGGATTCACTGGAGATGATTCAAAGATGTTGCAATTCAACACGGAAAGAATATCAAGAACGAAGATCGAGTATGTTTCGGATTTGTATCAAACCTAGAGTTAGCTCTGAGATTAATGTATTTTGAATCAACAAATTTATCTTGTGACTATAATAGCTAAACTTTATTTTGAAAAATTATATTTATTTAGCAAATTTTCTTAAGATTTTATTTTATATTGCTTTCGAAAAGTCGGGGCGTTACACTAGCGTACGCTGGTCAAAGCTAGTCCCATCACCTTTATACAGCCACGTTCACAGGACTTTTGTGGCACCTCTGTACTCTGTACATTCATCTAAGAAGCATTCTCAGGTCAAGGGATGTTCCCTTCCCCTCTTTCATGCCACCCATCACCTTTCCCCCTTCATTAAATGAAGGGAGACTTATGTGCCAAGCTAACCAGCCCCTTTGCAGCTGGTTACATCTCCCCCTCCTCCAATATATATCCCCTATGCATCCCCTTGCAAAGGGTTACAAGGTTGTTTGCCAAGTAACAAGTTAGTTCTTCAAGCTTTTGCCTTGTCATTCTCAAGCAGGCAACACACAACTCCATACACCCACCCTTCTACATTCTTTATCCAAACAACTACTCAAGCTCAAACATTCTTTCAAAACTCAAAAACCAAAGGTATACCACCTTTGTTATAACTCTTCATTTGGATCCCTAAAGGGGGCAGGCAGGATCAAAGCTAGTAATCAATACTAGTCTTGGCCCAAAAGCTAGCAACGCTTCAAGCCCGTAGTGGTTAGAACTGGCGCACGCCAGTCTCGAGCACGCGTACGCCAGTAATGGCTGTATGTGCAGTACTGATGTGGGGATCAGTGTCTAGCTATTTTCTGTCTTTCATTCCATATATCACTGTGAAGCATGCTAAAAACCAATTTACTGCTTTCCATAGTTAAAGTTACTAGTTTTACTTTCTCAACATTCGTTTTTGTTGCTTTGGAATGCCTTAGGGTCTTCCTGAACATGTCTCAGAACCCATAAAATGCAAAGTCAAGTACTGGACAAGAGGTTAAAGCTGGCGTACAGTAGTCGCCTACCCACGTATGCCAATCAAGCCTAGTCCAGTAGCTGGCCCTTGCATGACAACTAGGCCTTAGTCTGTCTTTCATTCCCTACACTATTTATGGGGTTTTTTTTTTTTTTTTTTGTGACTTCGTAGCCCATTTAAACTGGCTATAACTATATATTTCGGGCGTGTTTGATAGGAGGTTTGGAGGGGAGGATTGGATTAATAATCCCATGGGGTTGTTAATACCTTGTTTGGTTAGGTTTTTGTAGGGGGGATTAGTTATCCCATGGGATTGTTAATCCCCCAAAATGGGGGTATTAGCAATACCATGGGGGGGGGGGGGGGGGTGTTACTAATAATCCCATCCCCATGGGATTGAGCAATACATGTTTAAAAACCCACTTCAATCCCAATTCCAATCCTAATCCTAGCCAAAACAAACATGTTATTTACAATCCCTTCTCATTCTCAATCGAATCCCAATCCTAATCCCGTGCAAAACAAACATGAATAAATAATTCATCTCCTCATTAATAATCCCACCTCATTCTCAATCCCAATCCTAATCCCATATCATTACGAATCCCCTCAAAACGAAATCTGCAATCAAACACGCCCTTCATGTCTTATAAAATGTTTGGTTTGTTCTGGGTGTGCACTGTTTATTTCCAAAGCCCAGAGGGTTGAAAATAAGAACTGTCGATTTAGGCTTACCGGCGCACGCAAATCCGGTAGTGGCGTATGCAAGTGAGATTAGCATGCAGTTACTTGGTCAATGCATGCTGGTTCCTTCCTGCGCACGTCACTTCGGGTTAGTGTCTCCAATCTGTTTAAAGCTCCCACAGGAGTTTGTTTTCAATTTATATTAATTGTTTCAATAAGCTAGTATGCCATTTTATCACATCTTACCAACATGTTATAGTTTTAATCCCCTTTAAACTGTTCCTCCGCCCTAACTGGCTAAAAACTGGCTAAAAATAATTAATAAGAGAGACTAAAAAATGTTTTACAAAATGTCCGAGTAGAGACCGATCTCCGGATTGGGAGAGAAGAGTGCTTTAAAACTCTTTCCCTCTCGTAACCTAGCTCCTCAACCTCAGATATCAAGGTGACGACAGACCTGTCTATGCCTTTTCAAAATCAAATAAACGTAGCAAACGTTTCAAGTTCAATTCCTTGGGTGGTTTACCGTAAAACCTGAGTGGTAACTCTGAATTGAAGCGTTTCGCCGTGCTTTCCAAAAAGGGCGCACCCGATTTTCATACAGATTTTTTAGAGGCGTGTGCCCACACACCCTAGCCAACCCTTGTTGAACAAGGATATCCTTCACCCTCCTTTGCCATAGGGTAAGGCAGCCGCTTCCATTTAATGCTCAAGAGAAAATTGAGAGTTGATCGTTGCCTTCATTGTGGATGTAACGGAACCCGAATCTCAAACACCGGTCAAGAACCAAGCCGGCTCTGATACCACTTGATGGGATTAAAACGCGGAAGCACCCAAGATCCGAGATTCAAACACAACCACAATCGCAACCAATGGAAGTATGATGAAAAATAAAATAGAGAGAGACACGCAAGAATTACGTGATTCGGCAATAACACGCCTACTCCACGGAGAGGATCCTGTTCTTTCACTATGAGAATTTCCGTACAAGTACACTTGATTATGAAATAATTCACACTTAACCCTTATACACTCACTCATACAAGAATACACTCTCACCGAGTACTAGACTTGACCCTTGTACACATTATTTTTCTCCACTCTCTGCCAAAAACTCCTTCATTCATGCCATTATATAAGTAGTTAATTACCTACCAATTAACCCCTGCATTAATAACATTTTACACGTTCCCATCAAAGAAGTTGGAAGGTCACACGGCAAGAAGGAAATCAGCCAACACCAGCCATCACTTCGGTTTCAAAGACAATCAAAATGCAAAGAAATATGTCGAAAATCAAGAAATACTTGGAAATTAAGAGAAATCTAAGATCAAACTGCAGCAATCTTTAAGTTTCAGATGGTTTTAATGAGAGAACGACGCTCTGAAGTTAGAACGATCGAGGGGAGAGAAAGAAAAAGTGATTTTTTCTCTCCCCTATTCGCCTTTTATACCTAAGGCAGAATTCGAAGCGGTGCCGAGTATCCAGCCGTTGGATTTGAGCGGGAGATTGATGGGTCGTTTGATGGCTGACAACCACTACCCAATGGCAACATGACATGTGGCACAATTTAAAAATGGCGGTTATAGAAGCATTAAATGCAAAACCTTCACTCAGCAAGCTCGTAGCTCGGCTAAACGTCTTTGCTCGGGAGAGTTTGTTCGAGTCCACCTTTTGTTTGGCCACTATATTCGACTCCTCCTTCTCTACCGAGCGTGTGAAGTAGGAGTTGAGGGGCTATTGTAGTAGGCCAAAATATCCAAAGGTTCAAAGGGTGCAAGGGGACCACAAGGTGAACCCACCTATCAGTTGTCTTAGTTTGTCTGTGAGACGGGTTAGGGCCCAGTAGTATACTGCGCGTGTTCACTGAGGGCCGGACGGGCTTCAACTGTCTTGCCGAGCTTCATCGATGTATCCGAACGTTTGTCTCGTCTTACACTCAGAAAGACGTGTTGTCCCTCGGCGGGGTGGAGTGGCTTTTGGAGGGTCTCGAAGCTCGATAGGGAGCTTATACGTTCAGAAAACGTTCCTGATGTTCGGCAAGACGGAAAACGTTAGTCGATTCGACCTCTCGGAGGTGGTTGGCAGGGGCAGTAGTTGTAGAATGTTCTGGAAGCTTCCACTAATAGGCCAGCTTCCTTCTCTGAAGACATTTTTGCCCGATATGACATCCCTGACATTGACTATTGCGGCTCTGCAATTCTTGAAGGGCGGCATTCATTAAATAACTCTGACACATGATGTCATCCGAGCATGGCAACGCGCGTGAAAGGCACTTCTGACTTGTTCAACACTCCAAATCTTTGCATATAAATAGAGGAGTACCCCTTCAAGGACAGGGGTCTGAAAAACTTTCACTATTACTCTCTTCTCTCTCCTAGCATATATTCTTACTAAATTTCTTCACCCTCCTCCACT
Source organism: Rhododendron vialii (assembly GCF_030253575.1). NCBI lineage: Eukaryota > Viridiplantae > Streptophyta > Magnoliopsida > Ericales > Ericaceae > Rhododendron > Rhododendron vialii. The sequence goes on along the minus strand of NC_080561.1, from coordinate 39,454,055 downwards.
TATTGACTTGTTCGTCGGAGTTTCTTCCCGTAAGATTATCCCCCATCGGTTTGTAGGTACATAGATTTCCACGTCATTCCCCTAGGGTTCAACAGCAGGAAGAAAGGTTCAAGAAGGCCTCGGCTGATTCAGCCCCCACAGGTTACGCTGCTCAAAGGGGGAGAGACTGGCTTACTCGTGACCAGGAAGTACTTAAGGGACATGTGGCAAAAACAAGAAAACGTTAAATCATTAAAAGCAATGATATACCAAAAGCAACACATGCACACGCATCGATGTGCAAGCCGAATAGGGCACAGACTCTTCTTTTTTCTTTTGCGTTATGAAATTGAGAATTTCTTTTGATTGGCGAAATTAAAGTCAGTTTCGTCAGAAGTTGAACTCCTGATCTCTTTGTCTCCTGCCACCTAACTGCACTCCTGATGCTGTTGGGCCAAAAGCATTTTGGCGTTATCAGACTGAGAATTAAACAAAGATTAATATTACTGCTAAACTGATTCCCTACTTTTTATTCATTGACAGGTCAAGTATTCATGTTTTCTCTGGGAAACAAACAGATCCTGCATGTGAACCGACCTGATATGGTGAGAGAGATAGCCACATGCACTTCATTGGATCTGGGTAGGCCTTCTTACCAACTAAAGGAGCGTGGTGCTTTGCTTGGTCAAGGCATTTTAACTTCAAATGGCACTATTTGGGCTCACCAGAGGAAAATTCTTGCTCCTGAGCTGAACATGGAGAAAGTTAAGGTGCTGAAAATTTCCAACATTTCAAGTCCTATTGTTATAAATTGTCAAATGATACACGTGGGTTTGAAAACAATAGTTCGATATTCGATATTTCTTTTTACGTAATTTTATTGAAATAGCGTAAGTTTCACTGAGATTTTAGAAAAATATCTATGTTTTTTTGGAGCTAGTCTCGAAAATCAATTTTCCAGTGAAATTATGAAAGAAAATAAAACACTTAATTTTCAAGCAGAATGATATTTGAGAGTTGGAAAACATTGGGTTTCCAAAAAAAAAAACACTAAAACATGTTTCGACAAACTGGGAACGAGAAAATTTTCTACGATTTTGAAGACTAACGTCTGAAAACTACAACCGACCAGAACTGACATTGACAGGCATCTCTATTTTAGAGTAACGAAATCAAGATCTGTCACATCATGCATTCTCTATTTTTTTTCGGGTCGTGTATCTATATGTCTTTATTAATTCATGTATCTTAAATATTATTGTGTGTCTTGAAAATTCTGCAGGGAATGATGAACCTAATCACAGAGTCCGCACATACAATGGTAGACTCATGGAAGAGTAGAATTGAGAGTGGAGGTGGAATTGCAGACATAAAAATCGACGAGGACTTGAGAAGGTTCTCCGGAGATGTGATCTCCAGGGCTTGTTTTGGGAGCAACTTTTCCAAGGGAAAAGAGATTTTCAAGAGACTCGGAGCCCTTAAAGAAGCTGCTTCCAAGAAAGTTTGGTCTTCTGGAATGCCCTTCATGAGGTACTGTAAATTCAAAATGATTTTTATTTTTATTTTTTTCAGCTTTGTAGCCCCTTCAAAATAATAAAAATTTAGCCCTCTGAAATTGAACTTTAATCATAATCTCTCCAAACTCGAATCAATTTGCGCAAGTTTCTTCGGTAACGAAATACGATAAGTCATCTGATCTTCCACCAAAAGTAGACGGTTCTTCAATTTACATTTTACAGGGGTATTTTCGTATCAATTTGGGACACACAAAAAGGTACTAAATTTGTTTGTTTTTTTACGTGACAGGCACATTCCCACAAAGCACAACAGGGAAACATGGGCACTAGAAAAGGATGTCCGAACACTGATCCTACAAGTGGTGAAGGAGAGGACACAAGCCGGACACGAGAAAGACCTCTTGCAAATGGTGCTTGAAGGTGCTAGAAACAGCGACTTGAGCGAAGACGCGATCGACCGGTTCATTGTTGATAACTGCAAGAACATTTACTTGGCCGGGTACGAGGCCACTGCTATCTCCGCCTCGTGGATCCTCATGTTGTTGGCTGCGAATCCCGAGTGGCAAGAGCGGGTTCGGGCCGAGGTTGTCAAAGTTTGCAAGGGGCAGATTCCGGATTCCGACATGGTTCGGAAGATGAAGCAGGTATAGATATATTTGGATTGATTTAAAAAAAAAAAGTACTTATTTTAGTTAGTAAAACACACCCTAACTCTAATTTTTTACTTCGATTTGCAGCTGACCATGGTGATCAACGAGTCGATGCGCCTCTATCCGGATCCCGTGGTGTCGCGGGAGGCCCTAGTTGACATGAAATTCGGCAACATCCAAGTCCCCAAGGGCGTCAACCTGTGGATCTTGATGGTGACCCTGCACACCGACCCGGAAATATGGGGACCCGATGCCCTCAAGTTCAAACCGGACCGGTTCGCTAACGGCATCACCGGCGCGTGCAAGTTGCCCCACTTGTACATGCCATTTGGGGTCGGGCCCCGAATATGTCCCGGGCAGCACTTGGCCATGGCTGAACTGAAGGTGCTGATTGCTCTCATTGTGTCCAACTTCTCCTTCTCCCTCTCCCCCAAGTACGTCCACTCGCCGGCTCTCAAGCTGGTCATCGAGCCCGGTCACGGAGTTAATCTGCTGGTGAAGAAGTTGTGAAGAAATTCGGAAAACTACGACGAAAACTGTTTCGATCGTTTTGCTCTTTGTACTCTGTTAACCATATCTGGCTTACTGTTTACGAGTAGAGACGCCGTTGCTTTTGAATGTATACGCCTAATACTGTTTTGTACTCTTGTCTTGAAACGGTGTACAATATTTACAAGTTAAATAAAATGATTTGAATTTCTTGAATAACTAATTTGGATTAATTTGTTCAAATTGGCCAGACACGACATGAAAGAGTATTGGGTGTTACAATCAATTCTAAGAGAAATAAGATAATCGTTTACTCACATGGTATTTGCGTAAAAGTTGGCCAAATATATATCTACACTAATTACTGCTGTGTTTGGATTTGGATTTGAAATTTTTTTTGAAAAATAGTAAAGGTAATAAGTGGAGAGAGAAATGTTAAAAGTATGGAGAATCTAAGGCCATCCACAGTGGTATAATCAAAAAAGGATAACCAAAAGTTGACACATCAGCTTTTGATTATTCACTTAAGAGGTTGTTAAGTTTAACAATGTTAAGCTTCACTATGGTCACTTTTAGTTCATAATCAAAATATGGGGTCCACTACAATTTCACTCTGTCTCCCCCTCTGTTTCTCGTCATTCACTTCCCTCCATTTACGTTTTTTATGGGTTAAAATATATCGATTCCTTCTCTTAATTTTGGAAAAAAAAATCGGTGACTTTCTTCCCTCATATTATGATTTTTCCTTTTTTTTTTCTTTTTTTTGGAGGGGGGGTTAGAAACAGGAAAGAAGAGTAAAACACCTTAATCCGACGACGATGTGTTGAAACACGTGTATACAAATTTTGGAAGAGTAGGCGAAGAAGAGAAGAAGAAAATATTAGTTGAAACACGTGTATACAAATTTTGGAACTAGTTAACATATGTGGTGTAGGATCCACAAATTTTGATTATTGAAAAAGGTTGCTAGTTTTGATTATCCAAAGCCCAAAGTTTGATTATTTCTAAAGATGTTGCTAAGTTTGATTATACCATTGTGAGCAATCTTTTGCACCAACATTGTTAACTTTAAAAACAATTGGCATTTGATTATACTACTGTGGATGGCCTAAGAGGAATTTTTTGAAAAATACTTTTTGAAAAGCAAAGAAATCAAGGCAGTAAATATCTCAAGATGAAAATATTTAGGAGATCAGAACACTTCAGGACTTCTATTTTTCAAATCCCACAAAACTTCAATCTTTTTGGCTCTACTATGAACCCACGGTAGTGATCTAAACCGTTCACATCTACCGAACATGCACCTTGAAGAAGAAGATGATATATCTGTGTAAAAAATCAGCTCAGATATCGGTGAGCCGAACCTAAGCCACGTCAGCGATCTAAACTGTTCGTACCAAACACCTTGAGGCTTGAAGAAAATGATACCTGTGAAAAATATCAGTATAAACCACATCGGAACTTCAAGGGAAAAGAAAATGGTATACAACTTAACGCCGGCCAGCTACTATTAATTTGGGGTTATCTTTTGCGCCACACGGTGGCGCGGGTTGTTACAATCAGCTCGGATGTCGGTGAGCCGAACGTAAGCGAAGAGAGGTTGTTAAGGTTAATAATCAAAACTTTTAATTAATTGATGTACAATTTTTTTTTTTTTTTGTGCACAGTTTGTAAACTATAAGCATTTACAGTGGTATAATAAAATCATAAATTATCAAAAGTTATCACATCATTTTTTGGTAATTCATTTAAAAGATTGTTAAAGCGTCTACAGTGTAATAATTAAAATTGAATAATCAAAAGTTAGCACATCACCTTTTGGTTATTCATTTAAGCCATTGTTAAGGTTAGCAATGTAGAGGTCGATCCACAATATAATAATCAAAATTGGATAACCAAAACTTACCACGTCACCTTTCCAAACTACAAAATTCTAAAAACTAAAAACTGTGATAATAATTTGAATAGTTTTTTTGAAAAAATAATAATTTAAAAAAAAGAGTTAGTGAAAAATATTAGTTTTTTCAAAAAGAAAAAAAAAATTTTTGGGTAAATACAGTTTTTCAAAATAACAGTTTTTTTTAAAGTTTCTAAAAAAATAGTTTTAAAAAAATATTTTTTGAAAATATTGTTGAGAGAGAGAGGGAAGGTTTTGTATAATAATAGGTGTACTTGATTAAAAAAATGTGGGGACTGTTAAATTTGATTATTGCTAAAAAGTTGTTAGATTTGATTATTCAAATGCCAAAATTTGATGAGTTGCTAAGAGGTTACTAAGTTTGGTTAATATGAGCACTTTTTGAGCAAACATTGCTAACTTTAGCAACCTTTTGATTTTGATTATTACATTGCGGATGCTCTTAAAGTTAATAATCAAAACTTGCCACATCACATTTTCGATCTATAAGAATCTAAAAATCTAAAAATTGTCACCATATAAAACAATTTGTTAAAAATAGTTTTCAAACAAACAAAAACAGGTTATTAGAAATAGAAAAAAATATTTGAAAACTTTTATTTTGAAAAAAACACATTTTGGAAAAAGTTTTAAAAATTAGTTTTTGAAAAAAAGACAGTTTTTTTTTTAAATAACAGTTTTTGAAATAAATGCAGTTTTAAAAAAACAATTTTAATAAAAAACAGTTTTACAACTACCTTATGAATAGTGCATATTTTTGGTTCAGTTATGAACTTTTTTAATAATTTTTTTTAATCCGCAATAAATAGGTAAACTACCTTATGAATAGTGCATATTTTTGGTTTAGTTATGAACTTTTTTTTCCCCAACTATACAAACGTACACTAGCTATTTTATCTAACACCAATTAAAATATATTTTTTTGTCTGTTTAAATTTTTTAGACTGTTTATATATATTAAAAATATCATAAAAAAATTAAGTGCTCCAATTTTTAATCCGTTTGAACCAATGCGAAGATTTTATTTATTTTATTAGTTTATCCTACAGGGTCATAATTAATTTTTGTCTCTACAACTCTCATAATTAAGTATCTGCTCTTTATTTGAAATTCTGTAGAGCAGATACTTGATTATAATAGTCATAGAGATAAAAATTAATTATGAGCTTCTAAGATAAAATAATCAGAAAATAAGATCTCTAGACTGGTTCAAACAGATTGAAAATTGAAACACTTAATTTTTTTGACTGTTTATATATTAAAAATAAAGTGCTCTAATTTTCAATCCGTTTGAACTGGTGTGAAGATATTATTTTTTAATTATTTTATTCTAAAGGGTTATAATTAATTTTTGTCTCAGGGCTCTCATAATCAAATATCTTCTCTACAAGGTTATAAATAAAGAGTAGATACTTAATTATGTGAGCCTTCAAGACAAAAATTAATCATAACTCTTTAGATTAATATGATCAGGAAATAGATTAAATTATTCATACCAACGGTGTAAACATTTGTATCCTCCAAATCAATTACATTGCGCCACGTCGCCATGTTCTATTAATTATTGGGACCACTATTTTGACGACGTGACGTAATATTGTAATTGATTTAGAGTAAACAAGTGTTTACACTGCCAGTATATATAATTTATTCGATCTCATCAGAAAAATAAGAAGATTTTTGCACAAGTTCAAACGAATTGAAAATTAAAACACTGAATTTTCTTAGACTGTTTAATGGAGTATAATGTATAAAGAACGAGATAGCTACAATATGACAGTGGTTCGGTATTTATAGCGAACTTTTGCCGTAAAAGAAAAATATAGAACTGTTCACCAAAGCTGATGCAAGCTTGTTTTGGTTTTCAAATTAGGTAAAATAGCTATAAAGTGTCATTTGGCTACTCTGGTGTACATGTTCCAAGTATTCTTTCACAAAACTATAAACGTCATCACATTTTTTGCCTCCGGGCTGATCAGTTTAAAGGTTGACTTTGATTTTTGTGTCCCATATAGAGGCCTAGCTGGCTTAATAAGCCACTTTGCTTAATTTTTTGTCTTTTTGTGTAATCTTTTTTGTATTTATTAGTTTGCATCAAATTTTTATAAATTAGGCTCCGTTCCAGAAATTTTCTTATTTTATAAGTACTTATTGCAACTTCTCCACAAAAAATAAGAACTTTTGCTCCACAAAACCCAAATAATAAGCCATGTTCTTATTTAGTTGACTTGTGTAATGCCCAAAATGCCCCTACATGGATGGGGAAATCCATCCAACCAACAGGAAATCAACTAACGCAGAGGAAATCAACTAACGGCCGTCCAACGTTTCCCTCCTTTTTTTTTTTTCTTTTTTTTTTTTGTTAATTGGTATTTCGTTAATCTATCCCGTTCCACTTTGTAAAATACCTACTTTTACAAAATAAGGACCACTTTCAAGCTTAAAAATAATAAATTTACAAAAATAATATTTCATTAATTTGTTTTGCAATGTTTGATAAATCGCATCAAGATCTAGCAAATAACTGAACAAAAAAAAAAAAAAAGATCCAACAAATAAAATCCATAGACAAAAAAAAAATTATTGTGGAATACAAACCCATTTTTTTCCCGTACATAAGTAACATTAATGTATTCCAGAGGTATTCAAGGCTAGGCCTGGGTAACAGGTCGTGTTCGTGTCGTGTTAGTCGGGTTCGTGTCACAAATCATCCAACCCGAACCCAACCCATTTAGAATTCGTGTTTCTCGAGTCGTGTCATTTTCGTGTTTCGTGTCAGAAATGCTCAACCCTAACCCGTTAACTTCGTATCCGGTTCGTGTCGTATTATCGTGTCTGTTGTCCAACTCTATATAGAATTACAGATATACCATATATTATGTATATACGTTCGTGTTAATGGGTGACACAGATTAATAACCGTGTTAGTCGTGTCAATTTCGTGTCTCGCGTGTTCAACCCGAACCCAACCATTTAGAATTCGTGTTCTCGAGTCGTGTCATTTTCGTGTTTCGTGTCAAAAATGTTCAACCCTAACCCGCTAATTTCGTGTCCGGTTCGTGTCGTGTTATCGTGTCTCGTGTCCGTTGCTCAGCTCTATTCAAGGCCAACCGAACCTAAGCATTCCCGCCTTAACTTCTTCCTCGTCATCGTCGGTCCAATTCATGTTTGTCATTATTTCATCTCGCACCTCTCTCATGTTCGAATCATTCGCATGTAGCGGAAATAGTATGTCTTCAGCGGCCTCCATTTCGGCGTATCGGGGATGAATGTCCGGAATATCATCGTTATCATAGTTTTCGTCATCACGCAAAGCTTCTTGCAACTCTTCGTCGTCCGGACAATTGCGGATTATGAAGTTGTGTATGCCCATGGAAGCCAGAACATACTTCTTGTGAAGCGCTAAGTTATAATATGTTGGAATCTTCATCATCCGCCATCAATTTTTCCATACCCCAAACGTTCGCTCAATGACAGATCGAAGTGACGAGTGCCACCTATTAAAGTATTTGTGGTCACCCATGTGTCGTCTCGCCCTGCGCCTAAAATCATCTAGGTGGTACATTTGCCTTTTGTACGATGTCGTGTATCCTTTTGCACTAGGGTAGCCACCGTCGACTAAATAGTACTTGCCTGAACCAAAAAGAAACAAAAATGAATACAACTAGTTGATAAGTGGAGATTTTTTTGAAATAATAAAACTTCAACTACCAACATTTTTACCTTCCAATGGATGCGGAAACTTATTCTTGCCTTTACCATGAACACATTCCTTGAAAATTAAATAATCATGCATCGATCCTTCCCACCCCGGCGAGGCAAAAGTGAAGCATAGATCAAAGTCGCACACAGCTATTATGTTCGTAGTGTGGCCCCCCTTCCGTCCCTAGAATCTTTTCGGATCCTTCGGATTAGGCTTGCAAAGTACATGAGTACCATCCATAGCCCAATGCAATCCTGTAAACGATTTCCGTAACGCATTAGGTTGAATGCCCATGGAAGTTGGTAACAATTTTAAAACTTAACATTTAACGATTGAACCGAAGTTACACCCCAACATTCCAAATTCCAACATACAGTACCAACCAACTGCCACAAATTATGGTTAACAGTACATTAAAACATCTGAAAACAACACAAATGAAAGTTAACAGATTATAGTCCCAACATGCAACCCGAATAAAAATTGTACGCAAGTTCAAGTTAACAACCCCATACAGAACAAGCCACGTGCACAAACGAAAGTTCAAATTAACAACCCCATTGGCCAAAGTGCTACTGGTAAGAACCATGAGAGAATTGGGGACCATGGGGGAATGGCAGACGTTGACGGAATGGTTCAGACTCATGACGGAATGCTTCGTAACCCGGAGGGAATGGGGGACTACTCGGTGGGAATGGTTGATAAACCTCAGGGAATGGTGCAGATCCCTGCGGAAATAGGGGACCCCAATTTTGTGGGGGATAGGGAGGGAATGGGGGAGGTTGAAGGCCTCTCTTTTCAGGGGGAGCCCTGAGGTACTTGGCTACGGCCAAAGCATGCTCTCTCTGAAGCCATCTAATCATTCGGCTACTGCTCTTTACCTCGCAAAAAACATCAATTTTATGTTGTTGTCTTCTAAAAACACTACAAGCCCAGATAAACAAATCTTCGTTTTCACCCTCATTTTCGAATAAGGGCAGGGTTTTAATTTTTTTGACACAGTCGTCCACTCCCCATCTTCCCGGACGATTAATGAGTATGCTTGGGGTTAACTTGAAATGGTCAAGTGATTGGACAATGGACCCGGAATCATAATCACTAGTCTCGGTAAACTTGCGCTTTTGCACACCAGACCCACTGCCCAATTTCGACATTTGGGCTACAGTTTGTTTGCCCTTTCTACTAACCGGTGTCGTAATTTCGTTCAAGTCGTCGGCATGGGGGACTGACCCATGAAGGTCACGTGGTCCGTCCGACTCATCAAATCCCTCTGCAATATCGTCAATGCCATCACCTGGAAACATAGCTTCGTTTCCCATAGCCGTAACATCTCGAAAGACACGGGCCATGAGTTCCTCATGTTCCAAACCCTTCTCTTTGAATTTCGCAACGTTGCTATTTCGCTGCAATGAGTACAGTAGAAAAACAACACAACAAAATCAACTACGTAGTAAACAAAGGGAGAAAAAGTGTAGTACCTAAATTGTGCAAATATGAGCCGAATGCAACACACAAATGGATGTTCAAACCTTTCTTCTGAGTAAAGATTTCTTCAAAACAGTTTTATACATGTTAGTATTTGTAGTTTGCACAAGGAAACCACAATGTCCGAATGGCATTTATAGTTGGGACTAGTGGTGGAGGGTGGGGCATTGGATGCCCTTTGTTGTACTTCAATTGAGCCAGTCAAAGCCACTATTTGCAGCAGTGAATACCAAGTGGAATGGACCAAAAAAAAGAAGAGGGGGCCCCTCCCATGCACACTCATAGTTGTACTTCAAACATAGATCCAAATACCCCAAGGAAAGGACCAAAATAAAAGGGGGAGGGGGGGCCATTCACATTTTTATTAAAGGAAAAGGAAAAGGTCCTCGCCTGAAAAAGAAGAAAAAAATTGGTAGTTCCAACATTTTTATTAAAGTTGCTGAAAAAAGACCGATTTATTTGGCAGAAGGCTGCCCATTGACTGACAAAAGCCGGGTTTACCCATATTAGAAGACCTATTTCTTCAGACCATCTGCAGTATACACATGTATGACTAGTTTACTACTATTTGATGAATGAAAAATACACCCAAGAGAATAAATTGACATGGCATTACTCTGGATGAGTTGACATAGCATCTGAACCCAGCTTCAATTTTGTGTGTGTGTGTGTGTTTACTATTTTTCCTTTTTCAACTGATCATTAACAATGTCCACTTTGCACTCACTTTCCTCTCTTCCATTTCCAAAAATCTCGAAAGGAAAAGCTCCTAAAAGTACATCCACTATCACTCCCTATAGAAAAAGCATTATTATTAGTAAAAACTATCAGCACCAAGTATCAGTAGGAAACTCATATAAGCAGCAAATATCAGTAGCAAACTGCTCAAATGACCATAAGGGGACGAGTGATTGTGTTCTACGATTTTCCAGCAATACAAGACAAACAAATCATGCTTTTAGCTATCAACGGAAGGTCCCACAATCTCGGCACGCAATGATACATGTTTCGCACGCAAGCGTTTTAATAAAAAGCTGCACCAAAACATCATCTAAACACTAATCAGACAGTATTTGCAAATGTAAAGTGTATACTTACAGCAATCATTGCTGCCCACCAGTGTTCAGGTCCTGTTATTGCACCCGTATCAGGGTCCCTACCAAGTCCAGTTTGGCTGGTATCCTCCGCAACTAACACCCATGCCTTCCACTCCTCCCTCAATCGGTCATGCTTGTTCTTTAATTGCTCCTTCTTATAGTTCATTGTTCCAGTCTTCATAGCGAAAACCTGAACGATACGCTGCCATCCTTGGGAGCTGAACCCGGTCAATGGCCGACCATATTGGTCGCTTTCTTCGGCACATGCTTCAAGTAAGCACCTTGTGAGACTAGGTGTCCACTTGGCTCGATCCAAGACATTTCTATTTGAAAGTTGTGAAGATTGCGCGACGCACTTCCGGGGGCTTGTCCTAATTCCAATGCCACGTCCGCCTCTTGGTGAGACCATGCTTGTAATCTGAATATTTCTGTAGTCATAAATGTGTAGGTTAAGAAAACGACCAAAAACACATTTGCGTACGAAAAGAAAGAAATCTGCATTCATCTCCACAACACAATGGCTGTCTTGCACAGTTTTTGATGCAGGTAAGCGTATGAGAAATTGAAGAACGATGCGAGAAGGACAATCACAAACACGATATTTTAGAGAAACTCTCTGTAGACTATTTTCAATAAAAAGTAATCAATTGCCCCAGCCCAGAGGCGAACAATCCGAATAAATAGGGCTCAACTCTACCCCTAGAAAGCATAAAGAAACCCTACTAAAATTATTATAGACCCATAAAATAGAGGGAAAAACAGACTCATGGCGATATGTCCCGACCGTAGGGCCGTTTCAAAACAAACCCAAGTGGGCCCAAAGCCAAATTCCTCGGTCTAGTAGGATCAAGTAATACTAGGAATTCTCCATTTTCTCTTCTCCTCTGCTATTTTCTCTGGAAAAGTTGTGGGTTTAAATTACAGAACTACCAAGCATACAAGGAAAGTTGGTAAGTGCAGACTTTCCAGGATTCAAAGGCACTTGGAGAAGATCAACAAGCTTCCTGTCTTCAACTTAGAGGTACGTTTATATAGATGAAACAATTCGTTTTTTTTATATGATTTTTGTTTCTTGACTAGTTGGGTATTATTAATGGTATTTTGTTTGATCTTTCTCAGAGCCCAGGTGGAGATATTATCGATTGTGTTCATAAGAGAAGAGCGCCAGCTTTAGATGATCACCCTCCCCTTCAAATATAATGACAACATTCGTTATCCTATTTCCATTTGAGTTTGGCCTTATCTGGCATGACGTACCAACAAATAAATTCAGTTGATGATACTTTTCATGTAACCAACATATCCAACCTTAGCTTTGAAGCCCTAAGATAACTTGGAAGAAGAATAAACATGCAACACAGAAATTCTAATTTGCAAATGAAATGGTGGAGACAGATTTTGAGATTACGTACGTAGCAGATGGGGCTCGGACTCTTCGACAATGTGCCAAAACGGAGCGGAGGAAGTCGATCCGGTCTTCTTGATTGTGTGCGAAGCTCTGGTTTTGCAGAGAGAGAGAGAGAGAAGGAGGTGGGGGGCGGCGGATTTGGGGCAGATGGAACTCGCTGCTGGATGAGAGATAGGGTAGCGTCAAATGAAAGCCGGTTCTACCCTACACACAGACAAAATGGTTGAGGGGCAAGAAAGACATTTCGCAGTTGGGCTATGGGGGAAAACGACGTCGTTTTGGTGTTACTCTTTTAAAAAATAAGAAGGCAGCACTTTGTGGAACAGGGGTTCTTATTGGACAAAAAATAAGAACTTATTCCAGTTCTGGAACACAGTCTTAGTCAACTAGCGGCATGAGGAAAATCAAAAATTATGACCAAAGTCAATTTTTCTAATAAAGATAAAAAAAATTAGAAAGATAATTTTTTTTAAAAATAAAGTAATTCCGCAAATAATTTTTTATAATTTTTCGTACTAATTTAGAGATCTTAATTAGTTCTTTAACTAACACATAATTGTCGTCCCATTTTTAAGAGACCCTCTCCTGGGATATATATAGATGGCTAACACTCAGTTTGGTGTGATAAACGAGTCAAATGAGCCAAACAGATAGCTGATTAAGGTTAGTTTGATAACTTAATGAGCATCAAAAATATGTTCAAACTTAGCTCGTTTATGAGACGAGTTGATCTCAAACGAACTTTAATCAAGCCAAACTCGAGCTGATCGCAAGTAGCTTGAATTATTTTATACATAATAAGTCGAATGAGCTGAGTAGTAGTTTGTTCAAATTTAGCTTGAAATCTTAACGAGTTTCAAAAAAATGTTCGAGCTTAGTTTGATTATGTAACAAATCAATCTTAAAACAAGTTTTTAATGAACGAACACAATTTCAGACTCGAATAGCTTGGTTTGTTTATCAACCTTACTCACAGTTTAATAGGTGAACTTCTCAAAAGAATTTTTCAAAAAATTTCACCTAAATTCTCCCTACTTCCAACATTTCTCTCTCTATCTCTCTCCACTTATTACCCCTATAATTTTTCAAAACAAATTTTAAAAAGCAAAGAGAACACAGCAACTGATCTCAGACACACCGGTATACACTACTAAAACCCCAAACCCCAAAGAAGGCAAAGACACCAATTGAAAAATACCACATCAACTAGGGTATATTTCTCCTATCACTATAGTTTTTTAATTACAAATGCAGTAACCTCTTCTCAAGTTTCTGAAATGTTACTATCCTTCGTTTTTTTTTTTTGTAAAACTACTAGCCATGGATATTATACACACCGAAAATGGTAGGATACATGAAATTCATTATGAAAGTATACATAAAAAGGAATGGACGGTTCAGATTCACATTATTGTAGAGAGTATCTAATTGTGAATCTGAACTGTCAATTTCCCTTTCATGTACACTTTCATAGATGAGTTTCATGTATTCTTTAAAAAACGCTACCTAAGAACCAACCCAAAGAACAACAAGATGCAATCTAGGCTACCAAACCAAAAGAAACAATCAACAAACCTACTACCAAAGTAGACAACCCAACAAACAAGCAGACAAAAAGAAACAACCGAAACTCAAACGACAAACTGAATGAAAAACGGATCTGAAAACCAAGAGGACAAACCATACACCGCAAAAAAACTCAGAATTAAAATCCCAAAGAGAGAGATGCACCTTACCCTACCAAACCTCTTAGTTAGACATATTCAGATAATAATAGCCTTGTCAATTTGTCGATAAATAAAACTAGAATTGGAAGCCTGTTTTTATAAAGGTAGAGATTTAGGGACCAGGTCTATAATATACAAAAGCCTGAGGGATCTTATTTCTAATAAAGGAGGACGTTGCTGTTTAAATTTTAACCCCCCGAAGACTTGTGTAAAGTCATCCCCACCTCATTTCCATGGCATCACTTGTGTGATGTCATCACCTTCATTGCATTTTTCATCCACTTTCTTTCTAACCACATTTTTCCTTGAAAAGGTCAAAGCCTATCCATGTGCATGGATCACTCCAGGGGAACTGGAGGTGACCATTTGTACTTTAATTATCATGGTCAATAATTGCTAATGACACTTAAGTCCATCCTTAAGTTGGTGATATCAATTACTATTTTGTGGTTAGATCATACATGGCCTTTTTTTCGATTTTTATGATCCTATCAGTGAACCGTGAGATTAGTCCTTCAAAATTAGTCGAGGTGTGTTTAATATATATGTCTCGTATACTTTGATAGAACATGTGAAGATTTTATCACCTTAATTCATTGCCTTGTCATTTACTAACCATCTAGAAGAACTTTGTTTGTCCTTAATTTTAGGGGTAAATTTCACTAATGTCCCTTGAGGTTTCTAGAAATTTCACTACCCTCTCCTGAGGTTTTGATAATTACACTGCCCTCCCCTACTTTACAAACTATTAGCTATATTCTCCCATTTTGTTAACACCATTACTTTTAATTCATAAATGACTATAATCCCCTTAGATACTAGGGTAAACTGAATAACTAAGTCTTGTTTTTAAATAGAATTTTATATATTAGAAAACAATTACACTTTTTCCACATGAAAAAAAATTATCTTAAAATTAATGAGCGGTTAAATCATTTGTGTAGGACGCAAAAGTGAACCCCACTTTTGGTGTTTTGGGCCCTCGGGTGTTTTGGGCTTTTGCTCTTGTGGTATTTATTCAATTTTTTGTTGGATTCCCTTCCCTTTTTCCCCATTTCTAATAAAATTTCATCTTTTGCCGATAAAAAAAAAAAAAGTGAACCCCACTTTGCATAGTGTGCTTCCAAAACCGTACCCCTAGTCAAGCTGTTCCTGATGGAGTACAAGGCAATGAAGGTGATGACATCACACAATTTAAGCAATTGGTGTGTTGTATAGTTTATGTAATTAACTTTCTCAATAAATATGAGCCTTTTTCCCTAATTAATTCTTAGCGCAAAGGTTTTTTTTTTTTTTATAATCATTCTAGTATTATTTATTCTGAATTTTTTTGGGGGTTAAAGTGCCTATGGAAGATGCCTCAGTAACGCTGGCTACTTTGCAATATTTTTGTGACAGAGGAATCTTATTGTACTACTAGTGTTTATCCGTGCATAAGGCACTATCCACCCCATTCCGGTCTGTGCCTACGGCACTACTCACTCCGATTGGAATTGAAATTACCATTTGAATCTTGACAGTGACTCAAAACATTATTTCAATTTTAGGTAGCTTTAAAATTTTTAGAAAAGATAAAGGAAAATAGAGAAAAGGATAACCAAAACCAAAAAAGTACTACGTATCAGATAAAGAGCGAGAGAGTATGTTACCGAGGACAGTGGATTCCGGATTCTGGGTGACTCACCGGCAAGAGCGATGACTGTTTGTGGCCGGACAATCAGAGGAGAGGCGTTGATGAGAGAGAGAGATGGGGCGGTGACTACTGGTGTTTTTTTATTTATTTATCAACAATCAAAAGCTAATTGGTAGGGAAAAAAAACAAGTTGATGGTGTTTTTGTAATATATTTGTAAGGATGTGAGTGCTTTCTTGAGAGAGTTGAAAAGCACACATAAGCCCTTGGAGGCTTGGATCAAATGAATCCTAGCCATTCCAACAACTTGTTTCTACACTCTTCTGTTTTTATAATAGAGATTACTATTTTTGTACTGGAAAATCCAGCTAGTATTTCAGCCCGTCAATATATAATTTGATAATATTGTCAATGATTGAATATGACTGGAAGATTAAAACTTACCCATTTTCCATCATCCGTTAGCTTCTGATGAAATGGATATCTGACATTGAAATTTTGCAATCTGGCTCCAATACAACCAAAATTGTGTCCCCATTTTTCTTTTTTGAAAAGTCAAATTCGAATTTATTATTATGGATTCCATTATAAAGGAGAGAATGACAAGTCTTTTGCTTAAAATTTGACAGTTACCAAACAAATTAATTAAGTACCAATTATTCAATGAGTAATTATTCAATAATCTGGATGTATCGCCACATGATACTCTAAACCACTTTACAACTACACAATCTTATGGGGTACTCTCAGACTATATTATAATTTCACCTATCCTTATGAGTTGGGCATTTCAACCATGCATTGGTGGGTTTAATTAAAACTTGAATATGGCCTTATTCGTTTGGGGGTTTTGGACTACCTAGGGTATTACCTTTAAGGGTATATCCCCAACTATGCCTCCAAATAGTTTAATATTATGCCTTTGCGTGGTTATATTATACTATTTTAGGGGACACCATAACAATGACATAACACTTTTTTAGGGAAACACCATACTGTTTGCCATTTTTGAAAAATGTTATGCCGTTTTGAAAAGTGATATGCCTAATATAATAATAATAACAATGTTACGCCATTTTTTTAGAAAAGTGTTATGCATTCGACTGGTTTAATATTATGCATTTGAGTGGTAATGTTATAGGGAGATATGCTATCCCCGAGACAAAAGGAAGATACTCTAGCATTATCCATGTTAACAATATCCCATGTTATTATTGATACAGTTTAATCTGTTGGGAAAAACTATGGTGTCTTCGGTCATTTTGGGAACACCGTATGGCATAACCGACCATTACAAGCATAATCAAGATCAGTGATATGTATAACCAAGGCCTCACAAAGGTATAACCCCCAAATCCCCAAAATTTCTGGAGATTTTGAAGGTTATGCCTTTGTAAGGTCTTGGTTATACATGTCATTGGTTTTGGTTATACTTATAATGGTGAAGTTATGTCAAAAATTACGGTGTCTCCAAAATGACCGGGGACACCATAGCATCATCCCCTGATCTGTTAGATGCCTTCTACTTTCGGGAGCATATATATGCCATTGCCAACAACTATGTTTTTGTCTTTATTTATAGGAATTGATTTTCACTCTTATTTTTATATCCACACTTCTTCTTCTTTTTGCTTTTTTGGAAAAAAATACATACACTGTTAACACTATAAAAAAAAAAAAAAAGGGGAGTGTGGATATCAAAAAAAAGAGTGTGAAAATCAATTCCATTTCTGACGAGTAATTTTATTTGAACCCAAAAACAAATGTCTCTAGCCTCAAGTTTCTTTTGCACCCATTTATTATATTTTCTGTATTCCTAACAAACCTTTTCTCAGCTGACCAACACTCTTGCATTTGACTAGGATGTCAGGAGTTCAAGTCTTCCTCACCTTCAGAAGGACAAACCTTTTCTTCAACAAACTCTAAACCTATATTTTCGTGAAATTCATGTAAGAAAACTTTGATTGGTCTGATCTACTAATTTTAATTCTTTGTATCCACAAAAACGTGTTATTTCAGCTTTTCAACTCGATCCGTATACACTGTACATCGTTACTATGATTACTATAAGTCCGAAATTAAAGAATACTTCCTCCGTCCCTAAACAAGTGTTCGACGCGCAATTCTAGGACTTAAAAAAGACGCATGTTTTTCATTAAAAAATTTAATTTTTTTTCACAATCTAATAGAACTCATTACTATCTATTGATTTGTTAAAAAAAATTAATCATTTTAAAGGCTTAGATTTGCGCGCCGGATACTTATTTAGGAACGGAAAGAGTATCATAGTTGGGTTCTAATTCAATTGAGATTAGGAGTGCACACGGGTCAGATTGGTTCAGTTGTCCAGGAAATCAGTAACCAGTCCATTTCAAACACTTTAAAAATTTAGAATAAAAAACCTAACCAATACATGTGTGAAACCTGACCAAAGCCAAATTGCAAGACTCGTCCGGTTTTGGTTCGATTCTGGTTCTATCCAATTAGCATCCAAATATTGAAAGCTCACTGAAACATCGCGGTGTTCTTAGTTTCGGCCGTAAAACCCCATCGCGCAATGATCCACATGATCAAATGGCGATAAAAACACCGGCGGATCGAAAGTTCCATTCAAGCACGCCAAAGCAGAACTATCGTGAATCTCACATGGCACCACTGCTTCAACCTCCCCATCGAAAAACTGTGGCAAAGTAACTTCAATTTCTCTCCAACTATAGGTACTCAACTACTCATAGTGTGACTCAGTTTGACCTGAAAGCTCACTGAAACGTCGCGGTGTTCTCAGTTTTACTTCAGTGGCATAAGTTGCAGCAGTTTGACCTGAAAGCTCACTGAAACATCGCGGTGTTCTTAGTTTCAGCCGTAAAACCTCATCGCGTGTGTTGAATGACACAATAATCCACATCATCAAGTGGCGATAAATACACCGGCGGATCGAAAGTTCCATTCAAGCACCCGAAAGCAATACCATCGTGAATCTCACACGGCACCGCTGCTTCAACCTCCCCATCGAAAAACGGTGGCAAAGTAACTTCAATTGCTCTCCAACTATAGGTACTCAACTACTCATAGTGTAACTCAGCTCGAACAACCTACTTCTCGTCAAGATAAGAGTAATAAACGCTCCTGGTTAACTTGTAATCATAAGCACTGGGATTAAACCCAACCCCAAAAGCGACAAGCTGTATTTCTTACCCGACCATTTGTATACGGACTTTCCAAAAACTGTCTGGTCACGAGATTGTGTAGAATTGGGCAATACCTAAAACATTTTACGGAATCATCTTTGTACAAAGGCATTCAACAGCATAAAAGAATATTTCTCTAGCTGCAGTTAATGAGTATATCTTGAAGGTTTTGGGAAAATCCTTTCGGCCTTCAACTACATAGAAGAAGATTTTTCTAGCTGCACTTAAATGAGTATATTTTGAAGGTTCTGGGAATTTTTTTTTTTTTTTGAACGTTGCAAGAATTTCGCAAGGCATGTTTTATTGGTCGAATTACTAGGAAGGGTTTATATATTCCCATGGAATCAGTGATTGTATCAAACTATTCGTGGAATTGGCGGTTGTAACAAAATATACACCCAACTCACCAAAAGCTACGTTCTTTTCTGTTTTTTCACCAAATTGTTTCAAACACAACTTGAAGAGAACTTGTGATCCAACCTAATCCAGGTAATCAAAGAGACTTCAATGTAACAACATATTGTCTTTTGTTTTGTGGGTCAATTACAGTAACAACATTAAAGTAGCAGCAAGAGTACAAAGACATACAGAAAGGGAGAAAAACACGAGAGGAGGATATATAGCTGATCTGGGTACACAACATACTGAAGATCTTTCCTTTGCAAAAGAGGTGAGCTGGTTGCACATTATCCCTTGGGAAGCTGAGACACCAACTTGATGCTGCAAATCAAATGTTAATTTGAGCAATCAAACGAGAATATAATAACGTTGAAAATGCTGAAATTGCCCATCAAAGTATCAGCAAAACGTCCAATAACTTCAGTTTTATCATATGCCAGCCAGGCCGAAATACTGCCCTAGCAACAAACTAACCATGAGAGAAACCATGTTTTTCTCCGATAACCAGTTATCCAGTCCAATGGCCCAACTACTTTGGGGACTAATCCCACCATCACTCGTGGGGGGTCCCATTAAAGCCGGGGTAAGGCTCCGTATGAACTTCGCACGAGAGAAACCAAGTTTTACGCATCACAAATTTTGTTGATTGAATAAAATAAGACGAGCATGGCTAAAATGGTAAAGTCGAGATTTACCAAAAGTTGGGGTAAGCAAGAATTAATCTGTAAGTGATAAGAGTAGCTTTCCCTTCAACAAATAATACAATATGTTGTTTCTTTCCCCCAGGCTTTCTCTATACCCTCCACCTTCCACCTTAATCTACAGAGCAATTTCTAGCCTCTGCTATGGTCCAAAATGATCACATCGACTGATAGATCAAGTTTTTTTTAAAATTACGGAAAAAATATCAAGTTAGATGGGATTAAATATTGCCACCTCAAAGAAACATACGCTTTTGTTTGTAAACATAAAGCAAAGACCATTTCTCATGTTAGCTTATTTTCAAAATGGCACAACCAACAAGGCATCGAGTCACAAAAATGACGCCTTTCGACTCCTTTCTGTTTCACTTTGAAATTTCTCATTTCATGGCTTAAAGATGTGACTATAATAAAAAGATATCAGGTAGGTTGTTAACAATGCATTAGCCGTGAATGACTAAAAAGTGGAACATGTCATCGTAAAAGATGCTACCATCGACTAGTTTCACAGTATAAAAAGATATCAGGTAGGTTGTTAACAATGCATTAGCCATGAATGACTAAAAAGTGGAACATGTCATCGTAAAAGATGTTACCATCGACTAGTTTCATAGTAAATGACACTCCGGCGAACTTATCCTTGACAAATGCATCTAAAAGAACCAGGCACGAAGATAACAAACTGTTCGGGCGCAATTAATGGCTATTACATAACAGATGAGATAACAAGAACATACTTCTTGGATTATACTCCGCCTAAAAATGCTACCAGTGTTTTAAAAACGTGCCTAGGCGCGAAGTAAAGCGAGGCAGGGTGGCAAAGCGCAATTGAGACGCAAAAAGCGCATCTCAGGGCCTAAACGCAAAGAGCATGAAGTAAGCGGTTAAGTATCCACTAATAATATCATTATACTCACTAGCAGTCGTCCAATTTTTAAGTCTATCCAGTCCTTAATGAGGGCCAATGCACCAGACCATAGCTGAAAATTTGGATTCTGTAAAAGCCCTAATATTTTTTCTATCTGCGGCTTCCCTCTTCTGCATAGAGCTTTAAACTCTTCTCCATTAGATGAGGATGATGAATAGGAACAAGTAGAGTGGGAAGATGGAGATTAAGATGAAGGAGAAGATGAAGATGGATGATGAAGAAGACGAAGCTATTGGTGATTTGGATGGTCTCCGGGCATGATTAAACCGCTACCATCCTCTTATTTGTTTATCATGTTTACGCTAAACATTGAAACCTTAGTTTCTGATGGATGAATGGATACTATGTTTTGTTATTGGCATTTCATATTTTCTTAGTCGATTGCTATTTAAGATGATTTAGTTCTAACTTTAGGACTGCAAAGTATGGTACTTGACTATTTGCCCTATGATATATGTTGTTTTTCAATCAAATAGATGTCATATTCGATGTATGGGGACTCGGGTGATTTTTGGTCACTTGAAGAAGTATATTCAACTCTTTTTTCCAATGTGCTCTACTCCACTCAGGTGTGCACCACGCTTCAGGCCTCATCACTTAGGCTCCAGGAGCCCTTGCCGCTTCAATGCTCCTCAGGCCTTTGAAAATGCCAAACACTACCCTAGGAATTAAAAATGTACAGCCACAAATGCGGATAAAGCTATGTTCCCATACCAAAGGAAGCAAAACAAAACCGACAAAATTAATGCTCATGAGAAACAAAAACATGCAGGTGCCAATTATCCAATCCAAAGATGCTACTTCACCGAAACATAGCTCCAAAATATAGACACCATTACTACTACCTAATAAAATAAACAATCTCGAAATCTCAAATAACATACTCAACCTAAAGTCAAATCGCAGTCATTCGGAGGAAACTGTTTTCTGGCTCATAAAGGTAGCACCTGATGTAGGAAATACGAGTACTTTAGACCAGTTTTGAAAGCAATTACTTTGAGGCATAGTTAACTTAATCAACCAAAATATTCATGAACAAAGAACTTATTTAAAAGCACGACTGATACCCGAGTCTCATACATGAGTTCATGGCTTCCTTTGTTTCATTTTCTTCTCCTTCAGCACGACTTCACTGCCATTTTCATCTTCGTTGCTTTCGTTATATTGGAACCAAGGTCTCCGTGTACAAACAAATATGACATGGATGTCGAACCTGATCAAAAGCCAGAAGATTCTTAGTTTCGTGGTTCTTTGGATCATACAAAAATATTCCTTCACCAGGTTCCAAAAGGACCTCCACTATCAGATCGCCATTTTTCATACATCCAACTAGTCTAACTCTCCAAAATTCCCCACGTGTCGCCAAATTCTCAATTCTTGGAAAAGATCCAATTTTGAATTGGTTAGTCCAACACCTCTCATTTTCATCCAACACCCACACATCAAGGCATCTCTCGTCATGATAATCAATCAAGCAGAGTTTATCCTTTAGTTGCACGAATCCGGTAAGGGGAAATAATTCTTGAACCCGAAGCCCACCCAAACAATGAGGTGTTCTTATTATCTGGAAAACCTCATTATCCATGTCAAACGAAACAACTATCACTTCATCAGTTACTGAAACAGTTGCCTCCCAATAGAAAACCCCATTGAGAAAAGCCGAAGTACAGCATCCCGAAATCTGATATTCCACAGCATCAACAACCTCCTTGCCAGAAACCGAAGGCATTTTAGCTTCAATTCCTCTCCACTTATCGCTGCCCATTTCGTACATATCAGTTTGGACAAAGAATGTCTCGTCAAAGGTACACACCCAAGACACAATCCTAATCAACTTGTAATCATTAGCACTGGGATGGAAACCAAACCCAAAAGCAACATTCGTGTGGTCCCACCATACATCATTGGAAATTCGGCGAAAATCTCTGGTCGCGGGATTGCATAGAATCACAGGATACTCACACTCATAGTAAAAACAAAATAAGCCATTACAACTACCCACAGTGCAGAAATATTTCCACTCGGTCAAGAAAGGGAAATCAAGAGCTGTATGGTCATGAAATGGATGGTTCAAGTGAAGCAATGACGAGTGATTGGTGTTGGTGTTGCTAGTGGATACAAGGAGAGAGCTGAAAGTGGGACTGGGGTTGAGAGTGGACAAGGTGAGGTGTTTGGATATAAAATGAGGGGTTTTGATGAGAGCGTACCAGGTTTTGCACACGGATTTGAATCGGAGAAGAGATATTACGGGCAATCTTGATAAGATTTCGATAGCTATTTCAATGGGCACATGGATTTGCGCTCTTACAGTGGATTGGCTACTCGCCATAGCTTCCTACTCTTCTTCTTCTTCTTCTTACTGATCAATTTACACAGCCAATCGCGGAAAGCCCAGTCTCCATTTTTCTTTGGTTCTTATACAAGAGTAAAAGAACCCTAGTTCCCATTGAAGAAGAAGGAAAATGCAAAACTCAGGTTCCAGTTTTCAGCCTCGGTTGACGGGCACAGGGCAGTGATATGGGCTGTCGTTAGATTTCTCTTTCTAAAAATAATGTTGGTTTTTACCCTCTTTTTTTTATTTTTAAATATTAATATTCATAATTTTAAAGACAGGAGAGGTGTTTATGAATTGTTCGTTTCTCGGCTCATCCCTAAAAAATCCCCAATTGCAAACATGTCATCAGTCAAGTAACTATTGAGTGATCCTAAGGCACCGTTACGTGATACCTCAAGACTATTTTTTACCACAATTTTATGTGGGCCTTGAACTATTTTTTCTGCTTTAATTGTTTAGGTGAGCAATGGAGCCAGTGGGGTGGTATCTACTAGTGTAAACTGCTCGTTTTTTTTTCTCCGAAGTTCGGATGCTTTACAATTCCTGTGCTACAGATAGTACGAATGTCTCTTAGTCAAAATGAATATGCAATTGGTTGTGATTTGGTCCTGTTTGGAGGATCAAATCCAAACAATGTCTTAAAAGACAATATCTCGGAGACACAAGCTGCCGTTCTGTAGTTGGAGATATAGTTGATGATTTTGAATTTTGATCTGTAAAAACATATGTATCTTTGATGAAATATCCTGTTTTTTCCATCCTTTTAACAGAGTCTAAACATACAGGGGTCGCCCAAGGTAAGGAAACAATTGAACCCCTCTGCGGCAAAAAGTAGACATTAGATATGCAGCAACTTTGGAAAACATCCTAGTGTCCTTTCCTAGAGCAATATCCTTGGATGTTGGGAGCAATGCATCGATGTGACTGCTATTGGAACCGGCTATTTCGTTTACCACTTCCTCTGAGAGATACAAATCTGGTGGCGGTGGAGCTGGTCTGTCGAATTAAAACAAGAAGCTCAACCATTTATGACATTGTATTCTCTCTTCTTCTTTTTTGCCAATCTGTGATAGTATTATTCATTACTTTGAAAGAGAAACTTACAAGTAGCCTCTATGAACCCAGCTTGAAAAATCTCCTTGCCAGGACATATAAGTCTCAGAGGATAGGGCATATTTAGCTATCTTATGAGTCCTGAGCCACCCCATTACAATTGAGAGAAACAAAATCAAAACAAGACAGAAGAAAATGAAGTAAATTAAGACCGTCTCTGATGATCACTCCCAAGCTGGCCTTGGCACTAATCCACCCTTGCAGCATCTGAACAATGCTCTGACCATGTCTGCCGCTGTAGCACTGCCAATTGGAAAAGCTTCTGCTCTTAGACTGATTCATTGCTCGGTTTTTTTGGCTCAGATGCTTTCTTCAAATGCACGTGAGAGAACTCATCGAATTCATCCAACACATTCGCTTTGATCTTTGTTTCTTCTAACCAAGCTTTCTTGAACATCCAATCATTATGAGCTTCCAAAAAACCAGCAGATTATGGCAAACAGCCCAACATCTTCTCTTTCTCCTCTTCATGATTTCTGGATCCCAAGTGATTCAAAAGCTCCCCTAACTGGTTATTCACCATGAGTTCAGGCCTAAATCAAAATGGGGACAACAGCCAAACTTTAACCACTTGCTCTATCACAGTTCAACAACGTCCGCGATGTAGTCTCAGGATGCATACCGCACACAATACACATACTATCAACTGGGATTTGTTTATACGCTAAAGCCTTGTTAACTGGAAGAATATCCTTTATACTTCGGCCAAAGAATTTTTTTACCTTCACTGGGGCTTTAATATGCCATATCCTCGTCCATTTACCTTCGTCATCACCACCACCACCACTTGTTTCTCCTTGCTCCTCGTTTCTGTTTCTATGCCCAGCTTCCTTCGCAATAACGTACGCTGATTACACTGAGAATTTTCCATCCGAGGTCCCTGCCCATATCCGTTTGTCTTGCACCCCATATGTACCTAGTGGAATACTGAGAATCTGCTCAACATCACGCTGGATCAGGACTTCAATAAACTCCTCATTCCATTCCATCCCATACGATCCACATCAATAAGGTAACGAACTACGTTGCATCTACTATCCATGGGTTTGGAGTTAAGATTTTCGGAAATAAAGGGTCACCAAGCCAAGGCTCCCCCTAAACCTTAATTTGCACACCATTCGCTACTTGCAATTTCCAATCTTTTTCCACCATTTCCTTACCGGCCAAGAAAATTTGCCAAGCCCATGAAGCCGCTTGACTTGGTTGTGCTTCCAAAAAAGTACAGTTGGGGAAATATTTGGCTTTCAATGAAGAAAAGTAAATCCTCACCCACCAACCTCCATCCTTGCATAGCAAGCATAGCTAAGGGGGCCTTTGGACAAACTTTTAACGGTCTTTTGCTTATTTTGTGAAAATGTCTTTGAGTAGAAGACAATTTGTTTGGGCTAACCTAATTGTATGTAAATGACGAGAAACTTTCTTGTTCAAAAACTTTAGTATTTTTTACTTGTACAAAAAGTTCTTCGCATCTTGCCAAACACTTTAATCTTTTTGCTGGTTCAAAGGCCCAAAAGGACCCTAAAAAGGTTTGCTCAAAGGCTGCCTAAGTTAAAGGCTTGTAAGTCCCCGAAACCCAATCCAGTACCCTTACCTTTAACATCAGTCAATTTCCCCCATCCAATGCAGTGAATTTTCCTTGTGTCGTTAGCTCCACTCCAAAAGAATTGAGAAATAATTGCATTCTACATCTTAAACATGCCAAGAGGAATTTTAATACAGGTCATAGGATAAGTTGGCAGCACTAAGAGGACTGATTTTCCTCTTTTCCAGCAGGATTCAGGAGTTTCCCTTTCAAACCTTTGATTTTGCTCATCACCCTTTCCTTGATGTACATTAACGCTGTCCTCTTGGATGTTCCGATGATATAAGAAAACCCCAAGTATTTTCTTTCCTCTTAACTAGTACCAAATCGCAGAAGTTTTCAGCACTCCATTCTTCTTTCTACTGTTGTGTTAGAGCTGAATAGAATTGAGGATTTGTGGATATTCACTAGCTGATCAGATGCTTGCCTGTATGATCCAAATTTGGTTCACCACTGCACAATCTTCTCCCACTACCCTGCCAAAAAAAATAAAATTCAAAGAGTCGTCAGCGAATATAAGATATGATAATGTATTCATGTCATTTAATCTTGAATATATTTGTAAGCTTGAAACAACTGATAGAACTTCTGAGGACGACCTCAGATGATGCAGGGATAATTTTGAGAGTTCCATAATCAATCAAACTCAATCTTTTGAAGTTCCAAGAGTATCAAAATGATCGTGCAACATTGGATACAGTTTTTGGGGAGAATGAAACCATTATTGGTAGCTTCTGGAATAGAATACCTAAGTGCAAAATCAGGCTCCATTTAATGCCAATCTATAAAGCAATAACTGCAGCATGTAAGCTTTATAATTAAAAAAAAGTTATACTTAAATAATCAGAACGTAGACGATATACCATAACATAACCATGCTACAATGGCAAGTTGTCATGCAAATCATGAAGTTGGACCTTAAAGCATAATTACACTGTAATAGCTACTTACATGCATACTCCGTCTCATATTGAACTAATTAATCTAAGTCTCGCTTTCTACGGAATGGAAGAAGTTACTTCTATCTTATTATCACATAAACAAAATAACCATACGAATGGAGCCTCTGGGTTAAGAATCTTTATGATAGAATATGCTAGATGGCCTAAACTCTAGTATTCTCTTCATACAGACTCCAATTTCAGGCTGTCCCATTCTCAATTGGTTATCGCTCAAGGACTTATTATTTTCCAACTCCATGGTGTTTTTAAGTTATTTTCTGTCTTTGAATACGAGGTGGTGCTCGCTCTATACCATTTTAATTGCGCAAAATGTTTTTGCACTTCTAAACAGTTAAAAGAGGATTCAAAGTACCCACGTCCACTTCAGCATTTGTACTTCAGTTACAGTCAAAAGAACTTTCAGATAAACCACGGCGCATATAGCCCACAACTGATTGTCTTAAATT
The DNA here is from genome assembly GCF_030253575.1 of Rhododendron vialii. Lineage (NCBI taxonomy): Eukaryota > Viridiplantae > Streptophyta > Magnoliopsida > Ericales > Ericaceae > Rhododendron > Rhododendron vialii. The sequence continues at coordinate 39,426,796 of NC_080561.1, read as the reverse complement.
GCTTTACTTGCCTCAAAAGAAGTAACGGGATCCCCACTGTAAGAGCTTTCTCCTCCACAGCATCACATCTGCAACTGTTAGACAAATGGAAACCTGAGGCTCCATATGGATAGACATGAAATCGAAATGAAGAGATTTATGTTCAGTTTCAATCAACCATATGAAACAAAAGTAGAAGTTGGACCAGAGGCCGAACATATGCTCCTTGTTTTGTTACAATCGTCAAGATGAAGGATTTCAGTCACTCCTATTAAATAGTTATTGCTGAAATCAATTTTCCACTCGGAAACGTGCCTTGGTAAAACTCCTAATCTCAATTTCAATATCCAGAGGAGCCTAATCTCCTTTAATTGTGAATATCTGTTGCCAAGTGTGAGTATGAGATTATGGTGGGCTTTTTTGTGTAATCTGCTTACTGACATAAGCTGAAGGTTCCTTATTCTGGATGATTCTCTTGTGCAGAGTATACTGATTCTTTTTACCATTGTATGACCTAATACGTATAGTATGTCTAAATTTTCATGCTGAACATGCATAATCTCCACATATCCCTTTTTGAAACATCCTCAAAATTCATGCCATGTAATTTGAAGTTTGCTTCTACACAAATGAGTGAGCTCAATGCCTAATTTCACTCTCTATGGAATGAGTAGCATACATCATTCCAATAATTGCGCATCCTTCTTTTCCAAATCGTCTGTGTTCCTACCAACCCCCCCCCCCCCCCCCCCCCCCCCCCCCCCCCCAATTTCAATGGGTAGAGATTAACTTAAATTTCTCCTTTTCTTTCCTTCAAGGCCATTTTCGTTTCACAAGAGTTAACAAGTATCCAAAAAGTTTTAAGTTAATTTGTCAAATGAAGCAAATGAATAGATTGTACTTATTGAACCAACCATGTCACATTCGAAACTGTGTAAAACGAACGAATTATTAAGGAATCAAACAAAAACAATGAAGCAAAAGGAAGAAATAGCGGACCAAAACTCAATATCCATATCTGAATTCTGAGCTATCCATTAACTGTATAATATTGGCAAACCCATTCATTTGAAACCACATCTATCCAAACCAATGTTCTAAATGGTGGCCGCCGAGGTGCTCGGTGGCAGGTTGGTGCCATGATTTCACCCTCAGGCCTCAGCGGCTCATTTGGCAGATGGGGAGATTTGGTGGAGCTTGGCGGCCGTCTCGGCGGAACTTGGTGGCTAGGCGGCTAAGGGAGATTTGGTGGAGCTAGGTGGCCGTCTTGGCGGGGCTTGGCAGAGCTTGATTGCCTTCAAATATTTAAAATTTTTTTTTTTTTCAAAAAAAATGTCAAATCGCTCAGCGGCACCTAGGCGGCCTAGGCACTTAGGGGCGGGTCGCCGCCTGACTAGCGCCAAGCGCCATTTAGAACACTAATCCAAACAAAGCCTAAAAGGTAGATGAAGTTCCACCATTTATAGCAACTGATTGAAGACAGACATTTCTATAGAAGTAGTCAATGAACAATTCCAGTAGTTATCTCCTGGGACCAGGGTTCGAGCCTTGGCAGAGGCGTTTCGGGTTCAGGTCTATGGTCCTATGGACAGCTTCTAGAGCCCCTGTGGACTAACTCACTAACTTCCCCCACTACCCACCACTGATGTATAAAATATTGGCAAAAAAAGGGGGAACAATTCCGGTCTCAAACACAAAACAAACTAAAACAACTAAGGAAAATTCCGTTTCATAATCCACTACTCAATAGACCCTCATTCAAATAAAAGAACAAGATAATTAACTTCTATCAGTTAATAAAGATTCAAGCAAAGTAATCGGGCTCTAACCCAGATAACTTCCATCAAATTATGATAATAAAGAATGAGCATAGTAATCAGGCTCTAAACTACCAAATCAAATTTATGTTCACTGATCCTGAATCCAGACAGAAGTTTGGCTCTGACCCAGATAAAAGATTATCCTAATTTAAACAAAAAAGTGTACAGAGATATTCATGAACAAAGAAACTACTCCTTTGTCTCAACTGATACCTGAGTCTCATACATGAATTCATAGCTTCCTTTGTTTCATTTTGTTCTCCTTAAGCACGACTTCACTGGCATTTTTATTTTCATTGTTTTCGTTATACTGGAACCAGGGTCTCCGTGTACAAACAAATCTGACACAGATGTCGAACCTGATCAAAAGCCGAAAGATTCTTAGTTTCTTGGCTCTTCGGATCATACAAAAATAACTTTCCATCACCAGGTTCCAAAAGGACCACCACTATCAGATCGCCATTTTTCATACATCCAACTAGTCTAATTCGCCAAAATTCTCCACGTGCCACCAAATTCTCGATTCTTGGAAAACATCCAATTTTGAATTGGTTAGTCCAAGACTTCTCATTTCCGTTCAACACCCACACATCAAGGCATCTCTCGTCATGATAATCAATCAAGCAGAGTTTATCCTTTAGCTGCACAAATTTGGTAAGGGAAATAATTTCCTCCCGAATCCGAACCCCACCCAAAGTATGTGGCGTTCTTATTATCTGGAAAACCTCATTATCCATGTCGAACGACACAACAATCACTTCATCACTTACTGAAACAGTTGCCTGCCAGTAGAAAACCCCATTGAGAAAAGCTGAAGTATAGCATCCCAAAATCTCATATTCCACAGCATCAACAACCTCCTCGCCATAAACCGAAGGCATTTTTGCTTCAATTTCTCTCCATTTATTGCTGCCCATTTCGAACATATCAGTTTGGACAAAGAATTTCCCGTCAGGGGTACACACCCAAGACACAATCCTAATCAACTTGTAATCATTAGCACTGGGATGGAAACCAAACCCAAAAGCAACATTCGTATGGTCCCACCATACATCATTGGAAATTCGGCAAAAATCTCTGGTTGCGGGATTGCAAAGAATCACAGGATACTCACACTTGTAAAAACAAAACAAGCCATTACAATTACCCACAATGCAGAAATCCTCCCACTCGGTCAAGAAAGGGTAATCAAGAGCTGTATGCTCATGAAATGGATGGTTCAAGTGAAGCAATGACGAGTGATTGTTGCTGGTGTCGCTAGTGGATACAAGGAGAGAGCTGAAAGGGGGACTGGGGTTGAGAGTGGACTGGATGAGGTGTTTGGATACAAAATGAGGGCTTTTGATGAGAGCGTACCAGGTTTTGCACACGGATTTGAATCGGAGGAGAGATTTCACGGGCAATCTTGATAAGATTTCGATAGCTATTTCAATGGGCACATGGATTTGCGCCCTTGCAGTGGATTGGATACTCGCCATAGCTTCCTACTCTTCTTCACCTTACTGATCAATTTGTGCCAATTGCGGAAAGTCCAGTCTCCAGTTTTCTTCGGTTCTGAAGAGCAGTAAGAACCCTAGTTCCCATTGAAGAAGGAAAATGCAAAACCCAGGTTCCATTTTCAACCTCGGTGGATGGGCACATAGGGGATTCAGAAAGTCTACTGGTACAGACCAAAAATCTGTACCAGGGGGTACAAATCGCTTTTTCGCCCATTTTGGGTCTTAAAAAAATGATCGGAGTCGCTTATTTTATTTAAAATATTTTTTTTATGGTCCCAACAAAAAATAAGTTTAATCCGGTATCGGTAAGAGTATTTACGAAACATCCAAACTTTGCTCTAGAATTCAATAGAGCAAAATTTGGATGTTTCGTAAATACTCTTTCCGATACCGGATTAACCTTATTTTTTGTAGGGATCACAAACAAAATATTTTAAATAAAATGAGCGATTACAATCATTTTTTTAAGACCCAAAATGAACCCAAAAAGGGGTTTGTACCCACTGGTACAGATTTTTAGTCTATACCGGTAGCACCATTCCATAGGATTGTAGGATTACAATGGGGATTCGAGGTCCTGCAGTGAGGCTGGGCATTACGGGTTATGTGTTCAACTATTCGGATTAAAAATAGAGTTTATTTTTAATTCAAATCGTTAAAAACACTTTTGTATATATGAGATTGCTCATTGCAATCATGTAGTGTCCAGTATCATTATAGGAATCCCAAATCCATAATATGGGTTGTCGTTAAATTTCTCTTTCTAAAAATAATGTTGAGTTTTTAGTAGACCGAACATAATAACTCGAACCACATATCCTTGAAGACGGAGCACGGCTAATTCGGAGTCGAGCGCCGAAGCTCGGCGATGCCCGAAGCCCAACCGGTGGATCTCATGTCATCTGCTCAAAGCCTCGGCTAAAAGTGAACGTCTTGATTCGGCGGAGGTTGAGGCTCGGACAGATGACCTCATCCCGTCCCTCGGCTTCCGAGGCACCTCCTCTGGCAACCAAGTACCTTGGCTTGGCCACTCTTAGCGCCACGCTCCCCTCACACATAGAAAATGGTTACACCAAGTGATAATGATTGGCGCACATAAGGACGCCACCTCACCCCAGAAATGGTTATCAAATTTTATCGGTGATGTCACGATAACACTAACCGACCCGTGCAAGACATATGTCTATACTTGGAGAGCAAGTCAAGCAGACTCTATAAATACCAAGTGATGCTGCCCCAAAGAGGTACACCGAAATTTAGACCTAAAACCCTAGTGTTTTAATTTGCTCTCTACACATTCTCATCCTCTCGCCGAAGGGCCTTGTCGAGAACACCTCCGGCCAGGTCTTAGTCATGTGTTCCCTGTGTAGGTTAGAGCGAGAAGGCTAGACACTCATTAGATCCATTGAAGAGAGCTCAAATTCAAGATTATGGGCCACACACCCTCTTTTTAAAAAATATTAATATTAATAATTCTAACTAAAATTTTTTAAACTTGGATATGGAGGTGTTTATGAATTGTTACGGATAAATAATAAAAAAAAAAGGTGCTTATGAATTGTTCGTTTCTCGGCTCATCCCTAAAAAAATTCCCATTTGCAAACATGTTAAACTATTGATTGGTTCCAAGGCATCATTACGTGATGTCCTAAGTCTAAACGTTATTTTTTATCATAATTTTATGTGGTGTTCATACACTTGGTCAGATCCCAAGAACCCAACATGAATTCATAGTAGAAAAGAGAGTCAAAACACCACGTGGTGGTGCCAAAAAAACGTAATAATTTTCCGTTAACAATGTCCGTTACACGGCCTTAAGGAGGTGAGATATATCGCCAATACTACGTGCCATTATATTACTAATTCTTCGGTGCTTTTTCATTGGTGGGTTAAATTGGCCCAACTTATTTTAGATCCTTTTTCGACTTCAAAAGCTAGTTTGTTCCAATAACCGGATTATGTAGTGAACCCAAATTGATTGAGACTCAATATTTGGTTATCCGAAATGAACTAGAGAATGCACCAATCAAAAATCACATTTGGAGGAGTTCAACTCTTGTATCATCCACGATTGATGAGCACCCAATATTGTAGATATTTTGTGCGACTAGTCCCGTTTTATGTTGTTTTAACTTGTGTTTATTTAGCTATTATAATAATTTTGCACGTAAGGTTCGTTTGAGGGTGTTTCAGGTTTTACGCCCTAACAAGGGTGATTTTGATGCCTTGAACATGCCTCGAGGGAGTCCGAGCTTCCAAGACCAAGTGGCGAAGTGCCACCGTTCTCTAATGAGCAAGATACGAAGCATCAGGTGAAGTTCGGAAGCGTCGGATGCCAAGTTTTGAAGCTAGGGGCCATTTCTGCAGTTAACAAGGCGGTATCCATACAACCGTTTTGGTTGTATCCATACGGTGGCCTTATATTTTGGACAGATTCCTGCGTATCCATACACCATTCTGGTTGTATCCATACAGCTCTTCTACGGAGCCTTTCCAACACAAGCTTAACAGCCCGGTATCCATACAACCGTTTTGGTTGTATGGATACAGATTGCTTACTGACAGATTTTTTTGCTTTTTGAACTTTCCATTTATGGAATAGTTGCTACTTTTGGGTAGTGCTAGGATATTTGTTATGAGAGAAGGGTTGGTTTTTGTATAAATATCCCTCTCCTCTCTCATTGGAAAGGGGTAGTTAGCTTAGGGTGTAATCTTTTAGCTTTAAGTCTTTTTATTTCAAGAACTCCATTGTTGTTCCAAGCTTTTCCTGTCATTTCCTTCAAGAACTCTTCAAGGTATTGGTTGTATGTTTAATTCTCAAGTATTAATGTTGTAGCTAAGACTTGGATCTTCTCATAAATCTAGGTTATTTTTGTTTTTATCGGTTAAACATGTTTTCCAATTCTAGCATGCTTTCTAGTCTTTTTCTTATGTGTGAGTAGTCGATAAGGCTTGGCCATGGGGTGAATAACGCCTTGTGACTTTGGTTAATCTTGCCTTTCTCAACTTAAGACTTGAGGTTTGGTTTGGAAATGTGAGTGGTTCGCCTTTTATGTAACAAAACTTGTCGATGTTAACCTCCGGTGATCATATGCTCGCTCATATGGTTTCGTGAGCTATGTCTCGCCTCGTGTTTGCCAAAAGAACCAAAGAACTTGCTCGCTTTCCAAACCATACTTCTAGTTCTTGACCTTGATATTTAGTTTGAATGCAAGTCTTGGCGTTGTTAATCTCCGGTGATCATGTGCTCGCTCACATGGTTCCGGGAGCTATGTCACGCCTTGTGTTAAGCTTGTTCTTCAAACTCTATATCAAGTCTAACCACTTTCATAGCTAAATCTTCCGGTTGATAACCTATGCCGTGTGATTTAACCGCGTTTTCGTTGAGAATTGTTAGATGTCTTAAGTTACGGGGCCTTGCCGCCTTTAATTCTTAGTTCAAACTCTTTTTCTAGTCATTTTCATAAGGGCAATTCTCACCTTTCAGAGGAAAACTAAAAGTTGGCCGCCTTAACGCCGGAAACCCTTACATCTACAATCCGAACAAGCTATATTTGAACTCCCTGTGGATAGACTCGGACTTTCTCACTATACTATGCAAATCTTTAGTTGTAGTCCGGTTAATAAATAATTGAATTTGACGACCGTTTAGCAAACTTCAACGACTGCCGATTTCGGTTCGATCAACGATCACGGGCCGAAATGTTTCTTGAAGGACAACTTTAAGATCCAACAAAAGTGTAATTTTCCAACCAAACACATCTCACACTCATAGAGGATTCGGATATGACAAGAAAGAACAAAAGCATATTGTTTTTTTCTTTTTCTTTTTTAAAGATGTAGACTTCTTCAAGAAAATACCATAGCCAGCCAGTGGTAGTAAATAACAATAAAATTATCTGGCGCAAGGGAAAAGAACGCATGCCTGCAGTTAATAAAATTATCTTGATCAACCACCCGTTTGGCTCATTTATCAACCCTATGCAGTACAAGTGAAGTAGCTTGCATTCGGTAAGCCTAAACTTTTCAGTGAGTTTCGTCTCGTATCCGCTGTGAATTGGCACAATTTTCTCCCCAAACACCTCGCCACCCAAATCAAAAGAAACGACACAGTTTTCTTTCCCCACACTAAAGAAGAGAAAAGCAGTACTCCTATCATGTAATGGAAAACGAAAATGTTTTCCCTACAGGCGAGTAAGCAATCGACATTCCGGCCTAAGCTTTTCTTTGGACAAACGTTTGAGGGTAATGGATTGTTGTATTACGGAATATACACAGAAAGAGAACATGAATATCAAAGAGAAGTTTAAGTATTCCGGTTTTGTCTAGAAACGCTCATTAAGCGTAAAAATCAGCAGCTAGGGGTACCAATATGCATAAACCATTCTAATAACACAAGGAGAGAGGAGAGCCTGCATATTTACATTCCAAAGAAACAGCAATGCTCTGCACCAATGCTACAGACAAGACTTGAAAGAGAGACTCCAGCATTACATGCTCAACCAAGTCAAATTACACAGTACTCGTTAAAACAATTTGAAATATCAATTGAAGGAGGTGAGAAAAATATGAACACTTTTAATTAGCTTTTGGCAAATGTAAGCTCAACTCATTGTCATGTAGTTTCTCAAGTAGTACAAGTGACAAAACGTCGGGTTCCCTTTTCCCACTGCATGAAATTTTGAAATATACTATCTAAAAACTCGGAAAGTGAAATGCCAAATTGGTAATCAACACTACATCCACTGGGAATCCTCTTGCAAGCAGTGCCTCATAATCAAGTGGCGTAGCTATGCTTCAACATGAGTCTCTTCCACAGCCGTACAACTTTTCGGTGAAGAATTGGTATTAAGTAGTGCACTCTAATCACATTGAAGTAAATTCACAGGATTTAAAATTTATTGGAACAACAAACACCCCTCATCAAGAACTAAAGAGGGTGAAGCCAGGGGCACCATTATTGCTTTTCGTACTAAACAATAAATACTGATGGGCATGCACCAAAAGCTCAAGCATTGAGCTCAAGCAACAAAAGGTAAAGATAAGAAAATTAATTCATTCCATCTCATGCAGAGTACACATCCACTTGGAACAAACAATTTTGTTGCTCATAAACAAACATGTCAACGTAGTTACAATAGAGAACTTTAAACTAGGTTACAGAACCCACTGTTTTGAGGCAGAGTTAAACTAATGCAAATAAATATGAACAGAGAAAGCATTCAAAACACTCACCTATCAGGCTCCTCATGTTCAATGCTGCGGTCGCTGTTTCTTTTTCTTCTCGTTACCCATATGTTCAGTGGTTCTCAAGATTCATTGTTTCTCTTGACCGGAAGTAGGGTGTCCACGTACATTTAAATATAAATACGGATGCAGATCTTGTTGAAAAGGAATATTCTTCATTGTAAACAAAGAAACTATTTAAAAGCAAGACCGATACCTGAGTCTCTCACTGGCATTTTTGTCTTCATTGTTTTCGTTAGTATAATGGAACCAGGGTCTCCGTGTACAAACAAATTTGATGTGGATGTCGAACCTGATCAAAAGCCAGAAGATTCTTAGTTTCTTGGCTCTTTGGATCGTACAAAAGTAACTTTCCATTACCAGTTTCCATAAGGTCCAGCATTAATATCAGATCGCTACTTTTTTTTGGCCGTTCAAAAAAAATCATATCACCATTTTTTGCAAATCCAACTAGTTTGATTCTCCAAAATTGCCCATGAATCACAATATTCTCAATTCTTGGAAAAGATCCAATTTTGAATTGGTTAGTCCACGTCCTCTCATTTTCATCCAACACCCACACATCAAGGCATCTCTTGTCATGATAATCAATCATACAGAGTTTATCCTTTAGCTGCCTAAATTGGTTGGATGGAAATTCACCCCGAACCTGAACCCCATCCAAACAATGTGGTGGTCTTATTATCTCGAAAACCTCATCACCCATGTTGAACGACACAACAATAACTTCACCGCTTACTAAAACACTTGCCACCCAATAGAAAACTCCATTGAGAAAGGCTGAAGCAGAGGATCCACAAATCTCATAATCCACAATCTAAATCTCATAGAATTCCACAGCATCATCACACTCCTCACCGGAAAAGGAAGGCATCGTATCTTCAATTCGTCTCCAGTTATCACTGCCCATTTCGTAAATGTCTACTTGGACAAAGAATTTCCCGGCAGGGTTAAAACACTCCCAAGTCAAAATCCTAATCAACTCGTAATCATTAGCACTGGGATGTAAACCAAACCCAAAAGCAACATTCGAAATATGCCACCATACATCATTGGGAATTTTGCGAAAGTCTCTGGTCGCGGGGTTGCAAAGAATCAGAGGACAATATTCCTTGTAGTAAAAACAAAATAAGCCATTACAATTACCCACAATGTGGATATCTCTCCAGTTAGTCAAGAAAGGGAAACGAAGATTTGTGTGTTCATCAAATGGATAGTTCGAGTGCAGTAAGGACGGGTAGTAATGAGGGCCGACAGTGGATACAAGGAGAGAGGGGTTGAGTGTGGACTGGGTTAGGTGTTGGGAAATGAAATCAGGGCTTTTGATGAGAGCGTACCAGGCTTTGCACACGGATTTGAATCGGAGGAGAGATTTCACGGGCAGTCTTGATAAGATCTCAATCTCTATTTCAATGGGCACATGGGTTTGCGCCCTTGCTTCATTAGATCGGCCACCCGCCATAGCTTCTTCTTCTTCTTCTTCTTCTTCTTCTTCTTTTTATTGATCAATTTACACAGCCAATTGCGAAAGGTCCAGACTCCATTTTTCTGGGTTTTTGAACAGTAATAAAAACCCTAGTTCCCATAAAGAAGAAGGAAAATGCTAAACCCACGCTGCAGTTTTCAACCTTCGTTGAGGGGCACATGGGCTCCATTCTTCCTAGTACTGGTATAGTGTAATGTTTTTTCGGTATTTTTTTTTATTTTCTTAACTCTTTCTTTCATTTTTTGTCGTAATTTTTAGCATTAAGTATTTGTCTCACTGGGAGAATTCAAAAAATATAAAAATGTGAACAGAAATTAAAAAAAAAATTCATGTTGGACGACATTTCAAAAAAAAAAAAAAAACAGTTGGTTGGGGAGCATATTTTACTTCTTTAGTGAACACTTTTTTATTTTTGTTCATAATTTATTTACTTTTTAGATTTTTCGTGTTGAGACAAATGATTAATTCAAAAAATATGCTTCGAATTTAACGAAAATTCAAAAAATACAAACAAAACACACAAAACGGAGATTAAAAAAAGTTAGGGAGAATGGAGCCATAAGGAATGGGATTGTTCCAGACAATCAACATTATTCTCACAGCGCGTCATACTCTTACTCGTAAGAGTATTTTTTGGAGATTCACACTTGTGAGACACCTCTAGCAATTGTTCCGGACAAATGCGGAAAAGAATCAATTTTTCGGCTATAATATGAGCGGTCTAGAGATTTTTTTTAAAACGTTTGAATTGAAAGTTTAAATGGAGTGTCTCTTACTATGGGAAATTATGATTATAATATTTTTCCAACAAGCGTGCGAATATCATCGAAGCCCAGAAATGCAGCAAACTGCAGCCCCTCTCTTGTTGCCACTGCTTCAGCTACCAGAGGGCTCGTAGATCAAGCTGCAAAAACAACCTGGGCTACCACGAAACCCCACTCTCTCAGCCATTTGAGAACATGATCATTTCTACATTTCTGCATCGCCAGATAATGGACACAATACCAGATCCATTGTGATCCCTATCCTTGTAAAATTTGCATCAATCATGAAGACCAGTGAACCACAACTGAATACAATTACAGAATTACCAATACAATCAAGCGAGCCCATATATATGAAGAAATATTTTTCAAAGGATCCTTGCAAATTTACATTAACACACTTGAATTGGATAGCAGTTTTGGGGCAATGGACACGAACTAACTAACGGAGAGACAAAAACATCAAAGTGAACCACTTGATTTAGACTCCATTGAAAAACCCCACAGTAAGAGGGGGGGGGGGGGGGGGGGGGGGGGGGGGAGAAAAAGAAAATAAAGGAAAAGAAAAGTGCAGTCACAAATAAGGATACAAGTTATACAACTACATTGTCATACCAAAGAAGCAAAATAAAAAAATTATGTTCCAAAGAAACACAAATGTGCGGGCACCAAATCGCAAATCCTACATCACTTGAAACATGGAGACTTGTAGTACCATGTCAAACAATTAACATTTTGAGACCTCATACACATGGAGATTTACAAGAACAGTTCAAATCATCAAATTCGTTCGTCCGAGGCTGATCCCATTTCACATCACACAAGCGGTCATGTCGTCCCCAATCACTCAACCTAAAGTCAGATGGCATAATCATTCGAAGGAAACTCCTTTCAAGCTCATCAATGGAGCACATCAACAACAACTACAACAACAACAACAGAACTCATGTCGGCCCCAATCATTGGGGGTATGGGTGGGGGAGAATTGGAGATAGACCTAATCTTTGACAATATGAATAAAGTGGGTGCTCTCAGAATACCATTGAAATAGTGGTCTCCTATACATGTTTTGTTGTGGAACCATACCCACTAATCAAAGCTAAATAACATCAGTATGCATCAATGGAGCACATCATTGTGGTAAATATGAGAGCATGACAAAAATGGCAAGGTTCAAATTTACCAAAGAAGGGGATAAATAAGAGTTGAGAGTGATCAGTTTTTTGTAACAAGTAGTCACAATACAGGATTTTCCAGAAACTAGAACTCTCATACTATATCGGATATTATGTTTTTTGATGGATGGATGGATGAATATTATGTTTTTTTGTTGCTATTTCATACATTGTTATTTGATTGCTATGTACGATGATTAAGTTAATGTAGGACTTCAAAGAATGATACTTGTCTTATGAAACATGTTGGGTTTCAATCAAATAGATGTCATATTAGATGTATGGGGGTGATTGTTCGGTCACTTGATGAAGTATAACAATTCTTTTCCCAATGTGCTCTCCACTTCAGTCAGGTGTTCTGCTTCATCACTTAGGCTCCAGGGGCCCTTGCCGCTTCAATGAGCCTCAGGTCTTTTAAAACATCGACAAAACAAAACTGACAAAATTTATGCTCATGAGAAACAAAAACATGCAAACGCACGCCAATTGTCCAATTTGCAGATGCTAGTTCACTGAAACACAGCTCCAAAATGTATAGTTTGAGTACCACATAATATACACTTTTACATAATCATTCGAAGGAAACTATTTTCTGGCTCACAAAGGTAGCAATATACACTTTTACATAATCATTCGAAGGAAACTATTTTCTAGCTCAAAAAGGTAGCACATAATGTAGTAAATACGAGTATTTTAGACCAGTTTTTGTTAGAGATTTTCAAAATAAAAGAGTTGTCATTTTGGTTTTGTAAAATTTCCTTGTTTCCTTAGAATGCTTGTTTTTCCTCTTTGTGAGTTTTGTCTCACATTGGTTAGTTGAGAGATATTGGACTGATATATATTAGGGAACATTCCTAATATGACTAAACAATGATCTAGAGTGGTGTAACCCTATGGTGCTTCGCATCATACCAGCGGAGCCGGTGCTTCACACCAGTACACACTCGCACGCACGCGCAGCGTGGGCTGTGGTGCATTGTGGCGCTTTAGCGGCGGCGCTGATGTGGATACCGCGTGTCACACACGTGGCAGGTGAGTCACACGGGGCGGTTCCGATTGGGTGCGACTCGTGCGTACGGGTGCGCTGGTTCATGGAGTTGTGATCGGAGCCGTCGGCCGCGAATGGGCTCGATCCAACGAATTGGATCAAATCCGATTGGGTGTGAGTGAAACACCACACCAGTTCGGTGTGACTGATCGATCTAGACCGTAGGATCTAATCCAACGGTCAGACTAGATCGGGTGCATACCCATTCTCAATGGGTGCGTAGTGGCCTATAAATAGACCATTACTTAGCAGAATCAAGTGCTCATATACGCATATTCCGAATTTCTCCCACATCTCTCTCTATATATAGCATTCATTATGCATTCTGTTTTGCTGCAGAAAACAAAATTCAGTGGTTCTCGGTTTTTATATCCGTTCAGTTGCAAGTATTCTGTCCGTTTCTTTAGTGCAAACGCAAATGGAAAGAACTTCGAGTTTGGACTTCGATTTATCTTGAAGGCAGATTTGTTGTAACCCTTTGCATACCATCTGGTGGGGGCAAATACTGTCTTTAGAAAATCGACATAGTCGTGACTCGAAGCGTGTTTCAAATTTGGTGGAGATTTCGTCAACAGTTCAACATTTGCAGCACAATTTTTCCAACAGTTTTGAAAGCGACTATTTCGACGCATAGTTAACTAAATCAACTAAAATATTGATGAACAAAGGAACTATTTAAAAGAACGACTAATACCTGAGTCTCATACATGAATTCATAGATTCCTCTGTTTCTTTTTGTTCTCGTTAAGCACAACTTCACTGGCATTTTTGCCTTCATTGTTTTCGTTATGTTGGAACCAAGGTCTCCGTGTACAAACAAATTTCTCTTGGATGTCGAACCTGATCAAAAGCCAAAAGATTCTTAGTTTCTTGGCTTTTTGGATCATACAAAAATTAACTTTCCATCACCAGGTTCCAAAAGGACCCTTACTATCAGATCGCCATTTTTCGCACATCCAACAAAGTATAATTCTCCAAAAGTCCCCAAATCTCACAATATTCTCAATTCTTGGAAAACATCCAATGTTGAATTGGTAAGTCCAAGACTTCTCATTTTCGTTCAACACCCACACATCAAGGCATCCCTCGTCATGATAATCAATCAAGCAGAGTTTATCCTTTAGCTGCACAAATTTGGCAATGGAAAAAATTTCCTTCCGAACCCCACCAAAAGTATGTGGCGTTCTCATTATCTGGAAAACCTCATTATCCATGTCGAACGACACAACAATCACATGGCTTTGTTCGTTTGCCATTTTAGTTTTGTTTTAGTTTTGTTTTCCAATCATTACCCTACTTCTTTCTCCAATCATTACTCTATTTTTTCAATTATTACTTTCATATCTCTCTCTATCTCTCTCCAATCATTACCCATATCTTCAATCATTACTCTATTTCTCTTTCCACCCACTACCAAAACTAAACTAAACTAAACTAAACTCTCAACTAAACACAACCGATCACTTACTGAAACAGTTGCCTCCCAATAGAAAAACCGATTGATAAAAGCTGAAGTATTGCATCCCAAAATCTCGTATTCCACAGCATCAACAACCTCCTCGCCAGAAACCGAAGGCATTTTAGCTTCAATTTCTCTCCACTTATTGCTGCCCATTTCGTACATATCAGTTTGGACAAAGAATGTCTCGTCAAGGGTACACACCCAAGACACAATCCTAATCAACTTGTAATCATTAGCAGTTTGGTGAGAAATAGAGAGAAAGATACAAAAAATAATCTTTTGATTGGCTCTTCCTCTTTCTCTCCCAATCTCATCACTTGGTGATAAAAGACTCCCGTTTTTCTTATCTCACAATTCTTCACCATCCAAAGAGGTTGTGGAAACTTAGGGAAAATGATGGCCAATGACGTATTTTGATAATTAATATCCGCTAATGACATTTTCAGTATTAACTAATGCTCTTAACATGCTCTTGGCGGATATTAATTATCAAAACACGTCCTGGGCTGTCATTTTCCCGGAAACTTAACAGATGGGCAAATAACTGGGCTTGGTTAAACTGGCCCAACGTATGTATCAGGCCCAAACTCTCAACCAAGCCCTATGTTCGGTCCATGAGTAAATTATTGGGCCGACAAAAGTTAGTTCTTCTACATAGACAAACAGAAATATGACAAAAGTTTTTTTTTAACAGCAAAAAAAGATTTTTTATTAATCTTTGAAAGAGATTACAAAAACTAACGGGAGCAAGGAGAAAGGCAACGACTACCTATCCCAGACCCAATTCTTGATTGGCAAGATACCAACCATGCAAGTAAACACTCCAAAGGCCTAAATATGACAAAAGTTAGTTCTACCAAGGAACATGAACATCCCAATTTAATACCCCTTTATATATAAACATTTCCCAATTCCAAAGGAAAAAATATCAGACAGACTAATTAGCTCATGTGGACACCCTCGTATACTTCTTTAGGGGAGGTGAAGGAGTTAATCCGTACGGATGCGAAGTTTGATTATTTCTTCTCACGAATGAGCCCTATTTGTTTAGTTGGGTAAATTACCAAAATCACCCCTGAGGTTTTTAGAAATTACAAGTTGTCTCCTCATGATTGAAAATTAGAAAATACTCCTTGTATAACAAATTACTCTCTTGTCGTGATGTTGTTGTTAGGAAATTCGACAAAATCTCTACGATATCATCAAATCCTGATAATATTAGGGCAAAGTCTATTTTTTAGTCTATGAAAGCTATTTTCACACGGGCAAAGTTTATTTTTTAGTCTATGAAAGCTATTTTCACACCTTTGTAGTCTTTCACAATCTATTAAAGGATAGTGCAGTCCATTGTAATCAACAAATCAAACAAATTTCGCCGAATTTTCAAGCGGCTATATAACGATAGAGGGTAATTTTTTATGTGACATAGGGTAGTTAAATTTCTCAAACGTGAGAAAATAATCTATAACTTGCAAAAACATCGGAAGTGATTTTGGTAATTCGCCCTTAGTTATTATTATTATTATTATTTTTTGGGTAAGGAATTCACCCTTAGTTTGTTCCATTAATATCACTTGGGGGCTTCATTCGATTATGAGCTAATAATATCCCAATCAGTGTAATCTACATATTTGTATTATTGTACCGCTCGTGATAAAAAAAATAAATAAATAAAGAAGACCAAACTGGCCCCCAATAACATCATATTAAATTCCATGTCCCCATCTCACTTCAATGTTCAGTCTGAATCAAGGGGCACCATGCAAATGATAATGATCTGTTCATCTCAATTAATATTAAAACTGTTCACGTTAATAATAATAATATCTGAGAGGATGGTTGATTTTCTTTCGGCTGGGCATTAATGCATGCCATGATAGTAAGTACAATTGGGTTAAGTCATCCCATTCATTAATTATTCTCCACCCAATATTAGGTTTGATGATGGGTCACGGCCGTGTTTTTGTAGGAAAGTGATTGCTCGATCAGATCATCAAAGTCCCTTATAATTAAGGAAAGGGAGAAAAACAGACCGATTAAGTAGGTGAGACAATATAAATGCTACTCCTAATTCTTCAGTCTGTTCGGTACTTGTTGATTGGAGTGGAGTATTAATTAGAGGGCTTCGATTTGGTCTATCTTTTTTGTTGTGATAGTAATAGGGTGTTTTGACTGGGATACACGCATCTCGACTAAATTTGCAGTGACGTCGAATAGTATCAGGGCCAAACCTACCACAAGGGTCGTTAAGGTCTCCGTCTCACTTCCCTAAATCTTATTATCCAAGTCTGAAGGACTAAGCTAAAAAAACGAAAAAAGATTCTCAATAGTACGTATCAGGGCCAATCCTAACACAAGGGTTGCTAAGGTCTCCGTTTGATCATTTCTCTAAATTTTATTAGTCAAGTTTGAAGGACTAAGGGCCAATCCTACCACAAGGGTCGCTAAGGTCTCCATCTAATCACTTCTCTAAATTTTATTATCCAAGTCTAAAGGGCCAAGGGCCAACCCTAGCACAAGGGTCGCTAAGGTCTCTGTCTAATCACTACATTTGACACATACTTTAACACACTTTTGTTCTTGCTCTCATTGTGATGATTCAAACCGTTCATTTTGTTTAAATGCTAAAATAGATGGCCCTGCGAAAATTCAGCTCAAACGTATATCGATAAGTGTTTGATCCAAACAGTTCTATTGTCCATATCCCGCGAAGGGAATAGTGAAAAAATATGGGTGCTTTCCGGAAAAGGACCTTTGGTGTAAAGCGTGGCCAAACATTCTTATTAATTAGTTATTGCCTTAATTGGAAAGCACACGAAAAATGGATACTACTACTATTTCTCAAAACTTGGAAAGACCAAAACCTCTAAAATGTGAGGGAAACAAATTTTTTGAAAGAACAACCAAAATAAAATAAAATTAGTTTTTCATAAAAAACACAATATGAGGGGCCAGTAAAAGTATGAATTTAAATTGAAAAAGAAAAAAACTATGGGTTCACCAATTGGTGAGCCACTAGTACACCGGATTGTATGGGTTCCACTTCGGAGTCCTGCACAAATAGACAGAGTCGTTTAGTTTGTTTGAAACAAATTTCTAAGAGTCCTTGTAAATAATCATCTCATTTGGATATCGGTGACTTGATTGATTTTCGTTGCTCATACAAGAAAGTGAATAAATTGATCAAGTCCCTGCCAATATCTGAATAAGCTGATTTTTTTTTTTAAGAATCTATAAAATTTAATTGTAAACAAATTGAAGGACTACACACCAAATGGTGTACCATAGTTCAATTAGGGGATGGTGTTGTGTAATGAAGTGCGTAGCACCGTCCTGCGCACCTCCGAGCCGTCGGATCGTGCATTCGACAGCTCGGATCTCATCTTGGCAATAAACGATCTCAATTGTTGATTGTCGAGATGAGATTCGAGCCGTCAAATGCATATCCGAGCAGCTTGGAGGTGCGCAAAACGGTACTGTGCACCTCACTGCACAGCACCAACCCGAAATCCACCATAGTTAGGCTTTTAGATTCAACTAAGGCCTTTAAGAGCATCCACAGTGAAATAAACAAAACAAAAGGTTGCTAAAGTTAA
The DNA here is from genome assembly GCF_030253575.1 of Rhododendron vialii. Classification (NCBI taxonomy): domain Eukaryota; kingdom Viridiplantae; phylum Streptophyta; class Magnoliopsida; order Ericales; family Ericaceae; genus Rhododendron; species Rhododendron vialii. The sequence continues at coordinate 39,408,720 of NC_080561.1, read as the reverse complement.
CAATATTTGCTCAAAAAAGTGTTCATATTAGAATAACCAAACTTAACAACTTCTTAGCAGCTCATCAAATTTTGATTTTTGAATAATCAAAATTAGAAATCTTTTGCCAATAACCAAATTTAGTGATCCCCATAGTTTCTCAATTAAGTACATCCATCATTACACAAAAATCTTCTCTCTCTCTCTCTCTCTCTCAACAATATTTTCAAAAAATAATTATAAAAAACTATTCTTACTATTTTTTTCAGAAACTTTTTCTAAAAAAAAAAAACCGTCTTTAAATGAATTTTTAAAATTTTTTTTATAAAAACTATTTCTTCAATTTTTTTAAAAACTACTTTTTATAAAAAAAAAATTGTATTTACACAAAACTGTTTTTTTTCACATTTTTTTCATAAACTATTTATTTATCCAACTGTTTTTTTTCTTCCAAAAACTGTTTAATACACTGTTTTTTTTCAAGAACAAATATTTTTTTTATAAAAACAGTTTTTAACATAAACTAGTTTTTCAAAAGATTTACATCAAATGAAGGGGAAATGTTTGGAGAAAACTCAGGAAATGAAGCAATGGTCTCATTGGTTTTGATTATGAGCAAAAAATAACCAATATGAGATCTAACATTGCTAACTTTAACAACCTCTAAATAAATAATCAAAATCTGATGTGGCATGTTTTGATTATTCACTTTTGCTTATTACATTACGGATGCTCTAATAAGTTGTAAATTACACAAAAGGTTTTAGTAATTGGCTTGGCCGCCCTGGCGTCCCCAGGACCACAATAGCTGTTCCCTTTAAAGTAAAATATGAAGACAACTGAATAAATGTATAATAAGTTATGTCTCCATCTCAAAATTGATCACGAGATATTTCGGCTTGATTGCGGTTGTAGCTGTAAGCCACCCCCATAATGTCCGTAGACTAAAATTCAGAGCTTGCTTGATATTTTTTGATAACTTAGGTGTTCGAGCCAAGGAGCAATCTCGATATTATACGGAGCCCCGAACAAAATCTAAAAGACATGAATGCAAAAACGAAAAACAAATTAACAAATAACACAAAATTCACGTGATTGACCCACCTAGGCTGTATCGAGTCTATTGACGGTTTTCGCTGTTAGGGCCTGTTTGTTGGAGGGAGAAAAAGGGTGGGAGAAGGATGGGACCATGATAAGCTAAGAAGGGTTGGTCTTTATGTGATGTTTGCTCTTAACACCCGGATTGCTTATTGTTTCAGAGAAGCTAAGACAATTGCAAAGGTCTTAGCTTATCCCATCCCACACCCCATTGGTAGCTTATTCGGGTGTGAAGAATTACCGACATGCCCCCCAAAACCCTCCAAACAAACTCCTTATAGTATTCACTTCTTATCCACTCTTCTTCTTTATCCCACAAAACATTATTTGCCCGACAAACGGGCTGTAAGTTCAATATGATGATGAATAATACAAAAAAAGTTAACATAAACTATACCCTATTCTGCAATATTGCTAAAAATACATTTATTGTAAATACAAAAAGCAACTAACATTCCAAAATAATTCAATTAGTAATAATTAACATATGCTTAATTGAATCCCAACACTTTGCCATGGTCTGCATTTCATCCAATTATATGGAACATTTAACTATTCAGAGCAACACCAGCACCTAAACCAATCCAAATTAATACACAGATTTTTATCTTATGAATTTTAGTCTCATTTTAAAGGTACCATTGATATGTTTTTAACCGTACCAAATTTAGATGATAGAAATTTTTTTTTGCTACTTCAAAAATTCATAGATTAACTAAACGGGAGCAGAGGTTTTGCAGGAGAAGTGCGAGCATAAGCAAATAATAATAGCTACAGACCAAAATAAAGACGACCTACTCAATCTAATACTTGCCTAATATTTAGACAATCCCGAATCGTGAACTCCCTTAATTATCAAGGGAGTGATATCCACTTAAACACTAAAGGAGTTAGAATTTCGACACACATTCTCGCAAACACGAATACACTTCCACAAACTTTTGTTTTTTTTTTGTTGGTATTGCTATTGTCAGCCCACTGGGCTGACGATAAACACACTAAAAAATAAGAAAAACACGTATTTCTGTTCATTTTTATATCTTTTAATACACATTCACACACCTACTATCGTCAGTCTATTGAACTGATTTTAAAATTTTTCTTCTTTTTTTTTTGGCGTATCGAGACACTTTTTTGCACTTCAACCGCTGCAAAAAAGGACCGTCAGTTTCTGCAAAATTTCTAGACACTTTTTGGCACTTTAACCGCTGCAAAAAAGGACCGTCAGTTTCTGCAAAATTTCTACTAGTAATACGCATGCAATTCTCCTTTAGCAAATACAGTCAGTTTTCCGTGAGGGAGTCTACATTTTAACTAAATTACAGACCTCCCTATTTCTTTTATTTTTCGATCGAATTTTGATGATTCAAGCCTCTCAATATGATCAGAACGTGATTTTAAGGGTACTCGTGAAAAATGAATCAGCAAAAAAAATGAATCGGAAGGGTTTCATCTGAATAGTTTTTTATTGAATGGTTCAGAAACAAACTGCTTGAATCAAACCTTTCCCAATCTTTTTTTTTTGATTTTTCGCATATACCTTTAAAATTACGTTTTAAACACATTGAGCAGCTCGGATTATTGAAATTCGATCGAAAAAGGAGAATCTGCATTTTAAGAGGTTGTCCGCATGTGAAAATTTCCGTATAAATCGAGCTTTACGTATGAGAATATCCCAACTCCAGTCCACGTCGGAGATGCTGCTCTAAATTAAGGAAAACCGAAGGTATGGGGCACTTCCATGTCGTTTTGCAAGAAGGTCCACCAGGGCAGGGTTGCTAGGCCGGTTCTGCATGTCCACAAGAAAAATATTGATCCATCTGTATCTGTTCATAACTTCTGGAAATGGGGAGACCACCCAACTTCTTCCTACCAAGTTGGTGAAAGTCCTAAATTCTCTCTCTTTGATTGGAGTCCTCAATTGAGATTCCAGAATTGTCTAGGGGCCACACACATATATATATCTAATCCTCTACTATATAGTACTATGTTCTATTCTTTTTTGTGATATAGGAGTAACAAGAGACAATGAGAAAACCATTGTGTGATTCACTGGGGCAGAAAAATTAAGGTTGCACTATATATACCAAGTTTACATATTTGACAACCAAAATGATGAAAGAGCCCAGGAAAAGGTGCCATTTGGTAGTATAGTAGTACATTGCGTGAAAGTCATTTCGGGGTCTCACAGTACTCGTGGTCGTAGTCCTTTAATTGGTTAAAAAATACTCCCTCCGTTCCATTTTTATTTGGACTTTTTTCGATGTTTGTGTCGTTTTTTAAACTTTTATATTTTCCGATATGAATCTCAAAAAAATATACAATATGGATCTTGTTTGATAGTTCTCAATTAGATCTATAATTAATACAAAATTTTCAAAATTATGAAAAATATTATAAATTGAAAGATATAAGAGTTTAAAGAACGGCATAAATATCGAAAAAGACGAAAAAAATGGAACAGAAAGAATAGTAATGCTTTAGAGTTCTTACAAAACCCCCCAGGTGTTATCAACTCTTTTGCATCGGTACACAAAAAGCATTTACTCTGCCTTTAGACAGTGGTGTCGCTACATTCAACTATATGGGGTCGCCTGACCCATCTCGGGAAAATAATTTACTGCTATTGTACTACTACTTTTGGAGTAGATGTATAGAAAATGACCCATCAAAATATAGCATTGACACAAAAGCAAGGGTGCAAAACACAGAAAATTTATCCCATAATGAAAACCAACCACCAACTTTCTGCTAACTCTCTCTCTCTCTCCAAGTATAAGCATACTTGGACTCCAATTACAATCTGGTAAATAAATAGGACATTAATTATCAAATTGTCAATTCTACGGGTTCTCTGATTTTTGTTATGTATTACTATTCTATAAGCAATATCTTTTCTCCAAGTTAAAAAGTTGTTCTTATGGGTTGAAAGGATCGGAGTTTTTATGGGGTTTTACTTAAACTTGAGTTCGAATATTGAAATGGTAATGGATGGGCTCTTATATGATCTTTTTAGCGTTGTATTTTTTATCTAGGTCAGAAAACAAGGATATACAGTTATGAAAAGAAGCCGCTACTGCCTTTAAGTGGGGCCCCCGCTAGTGAACGGTGAATTTATGATTTCTCACGATCAGTCGAGGTCTACACAAATTCACCTGCCACCTGATTATCAGAATAATAATAATAATAATAAAGAGTCCTTATAAAAAATCAGTTCATAGGAATATCGATTTACACAATGGCGGAAGTGTGTGTGGGCTGCCATAGGCTGAAGCCCAGGTGGGCTTCAAAAAACCAAAAAAAAAAAAAAATTATATGTAAAATTTCAGTCCATTTATGTTTAGCCCATCCCATTTGTTTTCAGCCCAGCTCAATTGCTGAGCAAAAAAAACACAACGCCTCAGCCCCATATATTGTTTTCCTCCGTTGTCGTCATCCACGTTCATTTCCCTCCCTCGCACAAACGCCCGAACCTGAAGCGACGATTTCAACCGGTGAATAATGAGGCTTCCTTTGATCTATTGAGGTCTTAAGACGGACCTTTCTCCGGAAGTCTCTTTGGCCAGAAGAAGGAATGACCAAGATGAAGAAAATTGATTGGGCGAAAGAGCTAGACTGATACTCCAAAATCGGTGAGTAAGGAGTATACTCTTATTAACAACTTGGGTTCAAAAACCACTGCCCTTACCTGAGGACTCGTGTAAAAAACCTAGTCCTTGCAACAGCGGAAAGAGCATTTTCAGCTATGAAGCATGTAAAAAATGATCTACGCAACAAATGGAGGATGATTTTCTAGCGGACTCTATGATTATGTACATCGAAAGAGATCTTGTCCAAGACATCGACTCAGATTCGATAATAGATGATTTCTATTCTGTGAAACATCGTAGGGTACAACTTCGATAGTGTACATTTTTTTTTTACTTCTCTTTTATTTATTTGTGAACATTTACGTATTTATATATAAGTTTGCCTCTTTTTGGTTTATATATATGTAATTTGGGTTAGCCCAGGTAAATTTAATTCCTGGTTCCGCCCTTGGATTTACATTCAGTATACGCCAAATGATGTACCCATAGTGAATAAATAAAGGGTCCCCAAAGAGCATTTAACAAAAAAACTAACCAAAAAATTCACTAATTATAGAGAGTAAACTAAATAGTACAGTACAAGCTAGCTCCATTAATGTGAGCATATTCAGATCAGATGAGAGAGAGGAGGGATCCCTGCACGTGGTTCTATTAATATTATTCAATGAGCCAACAACTCTGTGGCTATGGCTTAGCCACAAGCTTATCACATGCACGTGGGAACTCGTTGGCAACAGCTTATGGTTATTTAAGGAGGGGGAAGAAAACAATGGAATATGGCTTGTCAGCAGTTCAGTCCAAATTGGATCGCAAATGTGCGGTTTAAGTGGTAGCAACCGTCGGATGGTATATTTTTTAATGGTTCAAATTTATTTTCATATTTTTATCGGTAAAAATATATTTTTACTGATAAAAATTTTAACCAATCAGAACTAATGATTATTAAGATAAACGGTTCAGATTGAACCGCACACCTGATCGAAAACAATGGGTAGACACTAGACAGTACTCGAGAAAGAGCTCCAAACCTCAACCACAATATATCCACTAGATTTTTCCCGAAAGTATATGGCCCATTCACATGGGTTTCGGTTGCTTCCGAGTAAATTCTTTCTTCACATGCAAGATAAAAAGATAGAGACATTTTTGAGTTTGGAGTGGAGCAGCTGGTTGATGTTGAAAAAATCTGTAAAGTAGTTCTAAAGTAGTTAAAAATAGGAGGCAGCTGCTGGCTTCTCTCTCAAGTCGGCGATTGACCTTTTCGCAGTCTGGCCATTAATTTTTTTGCCCCATTTTGGATATTTTCCGAAAGAATGAATTGACCGCACTGGATCGTAATGTGAAGAGCCCATTTTTTAATTAGCAGATAAATGTGGTTCGTTTAGGTATCGATCGGTATCCGATCGCCTGTTCTGTTTGTCTGGTTGTTCTTATATCAACAAACTCTATAATGTGAACACATCCAATCATCGAAATAGATCCGAAATAAAACAGGAAATTAATGACTGAGATCCTCACCATGCAGATCAACAGCCAACTTGAGAGAATTAGCTGCCTCATGAAAAATGAGAGGTGCTTTTCCCACCCCCGACACATGCCCCTCCCGACCCCACACCCTCCTTTCCCGTTTTAACCCCAACACCTCCCCGTAACTTCTTTTCAGTTTTAATCTCTCTCTTTTTCTTTTTTTCTTTATTTTCTAATTTTCAATTATTTTCTTTATTTGTTTCCTTTCGACGAGCATCCTAAGACTCATTATTTAGTTATGGGATTCTCTTAGGGTATCCATTGAAAGGCATTGGAGCAAAAAATTTATTACGACCATTTAGGATGAAATGATCAGAAAAATAACATCTTTTATTCTTTATTTTCTAATCCGACTGTTTTTTCCCCTTTTTCCTATATATATATATATATATAATAATAATAATAATAATAATAATAATAATAGTTAAAAAATAAGTGTTTCAATTTTCAATCTATTTTAACCGGTGCAAAGATGTTACTATTTTTCTGATCATTTCATCCTAAATGATCGTAATAAATTTTTAAATTAAAGGCCTTTCAATGGGCACCCTAAGAAAGCTCTAAAACTAAATAAAGAGTCTTAGGGTGCTCGTTGAAAGGCCTTACAGCCAAAAATTTACTACGACCATTTAGGATGAAATGATTAAAAAAATAATATCTTTGTACCGATTCAAACGGATTGAAAATTGAAATACTTATTTTTTTACACCGTTTATATATTACAAAATATAGTTAAAAATTAATCCGACTATTTTTTTCCTTTTTTTCCCTATATATATACATATATATATATATATATATAGTTAAAAAAATAAGTCTTTCAATTTTCAATACGTTTGAATCGATGCAAAGATGTTATTTTTCTGATCATTTCATTCTAAATGGTCGTAATAAATTTTTTGCTCCAAGGCTTTTCAATGAACACTCTAAGAGAGTCTTGAAACTAAATAATGAGTCTTAAGATGCTCGTTGAAAGGTCTTAGAGCCAAAAATTTACTACGACCATTTAGGATTAAATGATCAGAAAAATAACATCGTCGTATCGGTTCAAAGGGATTGAAAATTGAAACTCTTATTTTTTTACACCGTTTATATATTAAAAAATATAGTTAAAAATTAATCGTACTGTTTTTTTCTTTTTTTTCCCTATATATATATATATATATATATAATAAGTCTTTCAATTTTCAATACGTTTGAATCGATGCAAAGATGTTATTTTTCTGATAATTTCATCCTAAATGGTCGTAATAAATTTTTGGCTCCAAGGCCTTTCAATAGACACCCTAAGAAAGCTCTGAAACTAAATAATGAGTCTTAGGGTGTTCGTTGAAAGACCTTAGAGTAAAAAATTCATTATGACCATTTAGAGTAAAATGATCAAAAAAATACAATTTTTGCCCCCGTTCAACTGAATTAAAAATCGGAGTACTTAATTTTTGAATTATATTTTTTAATATAGAAAGAATGTATTTACAGAAATTAAATAAATAAGATAAAAATAATTAAATAAAGAAATAAATTAAAGGGGTACTTTAAGGAAGGGAGGGGGGCGGGGGTAATATGGGAAAACGGTGTGGGGTCGGGGGTGTGTGGTGTCAGGGCGTGACAGGTGGTATCAGAGCTCAACCCTGGGCAAAGTGGTGAGTAAGATGCGCTCTGCTGTCACGGACCCCAGGAGAGGGTTGTTGGGCACTGTGTAATGAGGACGTTATACCTTTAAGGGGGGTAAATTGTGACAGTCTACTCGCCGGTTGAGGGGGGCAGGTCACAATTTATAAGGAATGATCCATTCTACTTGTACAAGGCCTTTTAAAGCTGTGTGGACGGGTCAAAGAACGTAGAGATTTCACAGTTAAGCGTGCTCATTCTGAGGTAATCCAGGGATGGGTGACCCTACTGGGAAGTCTACGGTCTTTGAGCGTCTAAAGCGGATAATATTGTACAAAGATGGATGGGATCATCGTGGACACGTGGCCGCACCGGCTCGGGCTCGCATAGGGCGCCGTGCGGGGGCGGGGCGTTTAGCCTAAAATATCTACATCAATTGACATGACAGTGCATGTGATGGAGAGTATACTAGCCCATTGGGGAAATTCAAAATAATTAAATTTAAGTACCCAATTAGTCGCCTTGCATTCATTAAGTTAGGGGAAAAAAAAAAGAAAAAAAGAGAGAGGCATATTTATCATGTGGTGTTCGTGATAGCTGTGTGACCAGTTTTTAGATTTTGCTTAATTTAGACTATATATAGATTCCAAATTTTTGTAAAAGAAGACGAACTTTTTTGCTAAAATTGTAAAATTACGATTAAACTGCAGTACGTAAAAGTCGATAATCCTAGCTTGCTGCAAAAAATGCAAAAAAGTGAAAACCAGTTTTTGCAATACTCGAAATCTAAAATGTTACTATTCAAAAAGCACCTCAAGCACAGTTTCTTTGAAATTACTAGATTTTAGACAATTTATTAGCTTCTAGGAATTCTTAGAATTTTAAATCTAGTTGATAAGAATTTTCGACAAACATACAAAATATCTTCTTTTTTTAAAATTAAAATCTCACATTCTTTCCTTATCTTGAAGAAAAAAGCTATGGGTACGTATGAGCTTGTACATATTATGTACATATGAGTTTTATGAGGTTCACCTCGATCCCACAAAGATGATTCGAACTGTCCTTTTTTTTTTTAAAAATATTATTTTTATAGAGCTTTGTAAAAAATCGGCTCAACCCGATATTGGTAAGGATTTTTTCTAAATTTGTGGGTGAAACTACTTAATTGCTTAGTTTCGCGCCTACAAGTTTAGAAAAAATGCTTCTCGATATCGTGTTGAGCTGATTTTTTTATTGGACTCCATAAAAAAAAGTTTTAAAAATAATGGGTTGTTCTAATCATCTTTGTGGAACTCAGAGAGGTGGACCTCACAAAATCTATATATACATATATAGTATGTACATTATATATGTACACGTAGGAGTACTTTTTGAAACCCTCCCTTTTCTTCTGTTGAGACCTCCTTCCTCCTTGCTTTCAACTTAGTCCTTATACGAGAAAGAAAATAAATTCTTTATAGCGTCAGTGTAAACATTTGTTTTCTCCAAATCAATCGCATTGCGACACGTGCTAAAAAAGTGATTCCAATTATTAAAACATAACGACATGACGCAATGCAATTGATTTAGAGAAAATAAATGTTTTACACCGACAATGAAAAACAATTTATTCTCTATTAGAAAAGGAAAACTACTCATTCTTCAAGAACCCATTTTGCAATTCCCAGCCAAACAACAAGAACTTGAACTTGAAAATGCTTATCCAAAAAAAAAACAAGAACTTGAAAATGGAAAAATGAAAAGGCAAAAATGAAGCTAGCCGCCAAACAGCCTCTAATTAATTAAATTGATTCTATTTCGCCCATCGAAAGACTTTTACCCAACCTTTGCAATTTTTGCCGAGATTCCAAGTCTCAAAGTGGGCCCTCTTGGCCGCCCCAATTTTTTCAAAAATGATACTCATATAACAATTCAAATATAATAACTTACACAACATCTCACATGCATGTGATCTCCACACACACTACTATGTATGAGCCCCACATATATGTGAGAGGTTGTGTAAGTTGTTGTGTTTGAATTGTTGTGTGAGTAGCATCTTTGTTTTTCTTTTTAGGAACGAACATTGGGAATGGGGTTTTGTATATCTCTTCTTCCTAATAAAACACAAAGGTATGAGAACTACACAAACACAAATTGAAAGGAGAGTTGAGATTCATTTGATCTAAGGATTAATATGTGCTCTCTAACTCTCTTAAGAAAACACTCACACTCTTACAAATATATTACAAAAATGTCATCGATTTTTTTTACCCAAATCAGATTTTGTCGGAAACAAAAATATATATAAAAAAAAACCTGCTTCTATTGGCATTTGGCGCTCTCTCTCTCTCTCTCTCTCAATCGTCACCGCTCTTTCGAATTTTCTACGAAATCTTTCAAATCTAGGCCAACACTCTCTCTCTCTTGATCGACACCGCTCTTTCAAATTTGGGCCAACAAAGCTGAGTGGAATGTTCCTTACCGGGCGAAATCTTTCAAATCTGTCAAGTATCGTGGACGGTGGGAGCTGGGCCAAGAAAGCTTCGTGAAAGCAAATGTATTTGGAAGTTTTTGGAGTTTATTGGGATTTTTTTTGGATTTTTGTTCTCTGTTTTTTTGAAGTTTTGGTGTCAGCAAAGGGGTCTAACAAAGAAACCATATCCATTTGGAAGAAAGCCTATGAGCTGCGTGGACGGTGGGTAAAGAAAACTCCCTAAAAGCAAAGGTATTTGGAAATTTTTGGAGTTTATTGGGTTTGGGATTGTGATTTTTTTGGATTTTTTGTCTCTGTTTTGTTTTTTGTTTTTTTTTGTTTTTTTGTTTTTGTTTTTTTTAAGTTTTGGTGTCTAAAAGCTAAGGCAATGCTCTATTGGGATCATCCTTGGCAGTTTTTGGTGTTAGAAATGTTCTTTGTAGCTAGCTTAAAATTTTAGTTTGGGAAGTGCCATAAGCATAAGTAATTCTCTTTCTTGTCACTAAGAAGTGGATCACATGTTACACACTAATGAATCGATTTAGTGTTTGAGCCACTAATTAGTAAGTGCCGTAAGCAAAAAAGTGAGGCACAAAATTAACAAACGCAAAAAAATTTAATAAAGACAAAACCAAAAAAGTGAAAAAGGTGAAAAAAAATGTTAATGGAATGAGGTCGCTTTTCAAAGGGGATAACATTTAATTGCTCCGCTTCCGCCATCATCAAACGTTTGTCTCGTTGCTTTCACATGGAGTTCTTGATTATCTAAGATGGAACTTCTAACTACATAAATGTTCTAGGTCATCAAATTTGTTAAATTTTTTTTTGTAGGGTTTCAACCTAAAGTCAATCGGCAATAGGTAAAATAACCTCTAAAATATATTAACTAATCTTGGGTGACTTAAATGAGCAATATGAGACAAGTCTAAATTCTCCCTCATGTGCAGACTGGATGCACATGGAAGTGACAGACCAGGAGATCCAAGAGTTGAGCGATTGATTCGGGCGACAAAGATTTTCTCACAGGAGGTGAGACCACCCAAGACTTAACTCTGTCTACCATGTTAGATATGAGAGAATTTTTTTTAATTAAATTGATTTTAGGTTGGAACCCTCGAAGAAATCCAACAAAAATTAATTTCAGCATCTTCTCAGGAAGCAGTAAATACTTAACTGTAGTTAATATTTGATTCAAATCCCTTCCGATCCAAAATTTATTTCCCTTCCTTATATTAATTGGCCTTTTAATTACTTGCCTCAGCGTAGAAGTACTCTTTCTGGAGCTTTAGGTACACATACATCATGTACATTAATGGTTGCTTTTTCTTGGTGTGTTCGAATTAATTACTTATCTCTGTTACCAAACCGGTCGCCCACTTCAGAACAGAGTACTACTTGGCCAACTGGAAATAAAACAAATTCAAGCGAAATTTCATCTCAAAAATAAATATGGCATCTTTTTTATTATTATTACCGGTTCCGCTAACAATAATGTGGCATCTTGTTTTATAACTATCGGTTCCGCTAACACGTGCCACCGGGGTTGATTTTGGTGATAGGAACTCACGAAAAAGAATTTTATTAATCACAACTTTTTCATACTATTGTGTTTTCGTGGCATTAATTTCCTACATTAAATGGTAATAACAAAGCTAAAATATGAGAAATTAGTTACCACATTAATGGTTTTTATTTTATTTTATTTTTTTCGATCTGTTGTCCATGTTTATCATCTTAATAATCTGTTAGCTAGACCATTAATATATGAGAAATACCCCAGGGACTAGAAATACACGGGTTCGAGTCTTTGGAGTGACGTTTGGGGTGACTCCGTCCATTAACAAGACTAGGGCGAGGGTATGACTTAAGTGCTCTATTAACAAAATGCGTAATTCAATCAAAGCACAGTTGTTGTCAAGAAAATTTTAAAAAATGAATGCTATCCGTAATATCTTTAGTTTGATCTATATCTGTATTCGTTGTTCTCTTTATTCAACTACTTTTTTTCTCCAAATTAACCGTGGCCTATGTACTGCACAAGTATTAGAATGGAGATACAAATGTTTTTAGGCACAGGAGATGCAAAAATAAATGTGACATGCTTATCAATTGACTCCTGAATGTACGACAATAAATTAAATCGTTACAAGTACCATGAAATTAACTACGTACAACATAGACATAGTGACATACTATTGAGGTGAAAAGGTAAAAAACACCACCACATGCAACACAAGCAGTCATGCGTCTACTTGTGATCAGGAAATTTTCACTGAACTGACTTTGCGTTTTTATGAACTTAACTTAAATTTGAGAATTTTGTTCTTATTTGAATTTTTTTCGTATTTGTTAATTTTCCGCCAAGCTTCTGTAGGTTATTGATTCATCTCGATGAGAGAAATCGGAAAAGTATATATATTTTTTACTCTCACTCAAGCATTTTGAGAAATAACCACTTTTTAGTGCAAAAGTGATTGACCTTCTTTCTTTCTTTTTTTTAATACTTAAAAATTGTTATTTCTCAAAATACTTGGGTAAAAGTAAAAAGAATTTACTTTTTCGATTCCTCTCGTCGAAACGAATCAATAACCCTCAAAAGTTTGCCGCAAAACTAAAAAATGTAAAAAAAATTCAAATAAGGACAAAATTCTCAGATTTAAGTTAATTTTAAGTTAAGTTCATAAGAACGTAGTTTTATTCTCATTGTGTAATCCGATTATAACTTAAAATTCCACATGGTTAATGATTTTCTTGGCAATGAATTTTTGTTCAATAAGCATACCTATAGCTTAAAGAAATTAGAAAGCCTAGCTAGGGGTTTTGTCTAACTTAATATATTATTTGAATAGTTTTTAGCGAATTTTTGCCATTTCTTTACACGGCCAGCATTGAATCATTATTTTGTCTCGATAAGAGGAGTTGGTACAAAAAATAAATCAAGCTTGAAAAAATTCACGAGAAAATAATGATACGAAAAAGATCTATCTATTTTAGATTATTTTTATCTTTAGTGAACTTTTAAAAATTTTAGTCATGAATTTTCTAATATTTAGAACCGAGACGTATAAATAGTTTTAAAAAAAATGAGTGAAATTAACAAAAATTCAAAAAAACAAGTCTATAAACAACTACTCCCTCTGTTCCTTTAGAGTCTAGTATTTTATTTTGGGATGTCCATTAACAGCTGTTATCAAGAAAAATAAAAAATGTATGCTATTCTTGGTGTTGTGCAGTGAGGTGCACAGCATCGCTGAGCCGTCGGATCGTACATCCGACGCCTCGAATCTTATCTCGGCAACTAACGATCGAGAGCCATTTATTGCCGAAATGAGATCCGAGTCGTCTGATGCACGATCCGACAACTTGAAGGTGCGCAGCACAGTGCTACGCATACCACTGCATAACACCATCCCCCAATTCATTCTTAACATCTTTTAGTTTGATCTATATCTGCATTGATTGCTCTCTTTATTCGACTAGTTTTTTTTCTCCAAATTAACAGAGGCCTATGTTTTTTCGAATTCAATTTTAGATTTCGTGTGCAACCCCTTATGTTAATGCCAATCCCATCTAGGTCCATCTTATCTGAGTACTCCCAACAAATAGCGGCATTTGATCAAAATAGAGGTCAAATGTTTTGAACCGAAAAAATGTATGTACCTCTACTTTTATGCAATTTTTGTCGTACGATTGCACAAATTTTCCTCCTTACCACTGTTCTCGTGCAATTTTAGCAGCCCGAATGCGCACGCACGTGTACCTTCCTCTCTTCTCATGCAATCACATCTGCACGAATGTACACAAGTATTGAAATAAATGTATAAACACTTACGGGTACAGATGATCTGAAATGCAAAATAAACTTCACACACTTATCGACTCCGCCATGTACATGCAACAATAAATCGTTAAATCTCCCATGCATTTGTAATGAACTCATGTGATGAGTACCATGGAACTACGTACAACATACTATTGAGGTGAAAAGAAAAACACCACCACACGCAACATACCTATGGTTAATGATTTTGTTGGCAATAGATTTTTATTCAATAAGCATACCAAGAGCTTAAAGAAATTAGAAAGCCTAGCCAGGGGTTTTGTCTGACTTAATGTATTATTCGATTAGTTTTTAGCAAATTTTAGCCCTCTCTTAACACGTCCAGCATTGAGTCATTATTTTGTCTCGACAAGAAGAGTTAGGACAAAAAATAAATCAAGCTTGAAAAAATTCACGAAAAAAATAATGATACGAAAAAGATCTATCTATTTAAGATTATTTTTATCTTAGTGAAATTTTAAAAAATTTAGGCCATATTCTGCTAAGGTTCTTATTTTTTAAATACTTATTTTTCGTTACGAGACATATCATTCTCTCACAATACGTCACATTTAATTAAAAAAATACTTATTTTAGTTAGTAGAACACACTCTTAGTCATGATTTTTTAATACTACTCCCTCCGTCCCTTTTTAAGTGTCCTGCTTCGTAACTCCAACTTATTAAAAATACATCATCATTATACCTTTCACATCAATTTTTTCCTCAATTTTCCCTACTTACCCATCATCATTACACTTTTACTCACTAACTTTTTAAAATGAAATCTACTTTTAGGGGCAAAATGGAAAATTCACCAACTTTTACCCACTAACTTTACAAAATGGACGCTTATTAAGGGACAGCCCAAAATGGAATACTGGACTGTAAAATAGGGACGGAGGGAGTAGTATTTAGAATCTAGATGAATAAATAATTTTAAAAAAAAATATGAGCGAAATTAATAATAATAAAAAAGTCTATAAAACAACTATCTTTGTTTTTTTAATAATTTTTGAATGTGAAAACAAAAGACCAAAAGGAGCAAAAAAAGAAGGCGGCAACTATCTAATAATAAAGTTAGCATTTGCAAATCCCACATGAAGGCCAAACATTTCAAAGCCGCAGGGCTACTCCAGGGCGCTTGTCTGGCCGTCAACTTTAAGACCCCGAAATTAGGTAAGGTATGCATAAACTGACCCGAACGTCCGATTATAGAAACCAAATAATAAAGTTACGCCATGATAAGAGCCTAGCCAAATGCAGAGCTTAGCAGAAAAACAAGCCATAATGGAACGGCGCCAAGAAACTAAAAAGAAGGCTAATTGAATGTGTTGTAGGCGTTGGTAACGACCTTCAACTACCCTTTTTTTTTTTTGGTTTTGAACTGCCGAAATTTCTATAAAGTTTCAACCACTTTTAGATCTCTCTCTCTCTCTCTCTCTCTCTCTCTAATTTACAGCTAACCTAATTTAAACTTCAAACAACGAACAACAATAAAACCATTGAAGTCTTCCCACATCACGACTCTCTCTCTCTCAGCCACATATGTATTCCCCCCTGTACTCGCGAAGTATTTTCGTGCATAATTTTTTCAATTTGTAGCCGATAGATGATCATAAAAATTAGTCGAGATATACGGAAATTGATTCGAGTAACGAGACACCAACAAATACTTACCCATGCTAATTGTAATACAAACAAACAACACACGCATCTCTCTTCAATCCTTTTTAAACCCCCCCTCTCCCCCTCATCTCCTTAACATAACACACTCAAACTCAATAAAAAATAACACAAACCCCTCTCTCTCTCTCCTCCCCCTTCTCTCTCTAGCTAGCACCCATGGTGATGGGTGCTCCCTGCCGCTTCCCGCCTATCTCAAAATGTAGCACCGACGGGAGATCAAACCAAACCGTCGCGGCCGACCTAGACGGCACCCTCCTCGTATCGAGAAGCGCTTTCCCTTACTTCATGCTCATCGCTCTCGAAGCCGGTAGCCTGCTACGGGCACTCGTCCTCTTACTATCGGTCCCCTTCGTCTACTTCACCTACCTGTTCGTATCCGAATCCGTCGCGATCCAAACGTTCGTCTTCATATCCTTCGCGGGGCTGAAAATCCGCGACATCGAGCTCGTCTCGAGGTCGGTCCTGCCCAAGTTTTACTCCGAGGACGTGCACCCGCGGACGTGGAAGGTGTTCAATTCCTTCGGGAAGCGGTACGTCGTCACGGCGAACCCGAGGATCATGGTGGAGCACTTTTGCAAGAACTTTTTGGGGGCTGACAAGGTGATCGGGACGGAATTGGAGGTGTCGAAATCCGGGAGGGCGACCGGGTTTGCTAGGAAACCGGGTGTTCTGGTCGGAGAACACAAGAGGGCGGCAGTAGAGAGAGAATTCCGCGGAGAGTTTCCCGATTTGGGCTTGGGGGACAGAGAGACTGACCATGATTTCATGTCCGTTTGCAAGGTACGTTCAACTCTCTCTCTCTCTCTTTACGTTTTTTTTGGAAAGTATACAAACACAACATTATGCACAACACGTCATGTCAATTTTATGCAGTCTCGTGTTGTTATTTTCCAACCATCAGCGAAATAGTATATTGACATATCATCCAAAATGATGTGAACATTGTTGTGTGAAGTAGATTTTGTCACATTATTGTATCATGCAAAATATATTGTATAATGTGTTGTATACTTAAATCAATCAATCAATCAATCTCTCTCTCTCTCTCTCTCTCTCTCTCTTCATTGTCTTTAAATTCTGTTGATAGGGTTGGTGAAGCCTTTTATGATCATGGTGGCATCTGGACGAACTAAAACGTGTTTAAATTTTGAGATTCTGATTAGGTTTGTTTAATTTTTGGTTTAGGAAGGGATTATGATCTTCTTTGGATTGTTGTTTGGTTGTTGAAGAGCTTTTATGGCTCAATGCATTGTCCATGAGTCTAATGTTATGGTCACCTCTCTCTCTCTCTCTCTCTCTCTCTCTCTCTCTCCATGCATGCCAAGGTACTTACAGGTCAGAACCATCTGAAATTTCAAAGTGATTTCAAATCTTATTAGTCCACGTGGCAGTTAGATATATTTAATTACCTAACGGCCTCTTTATTTAGAAGTAATTATTCAGCGCTCCCCGAGTACCATATGGCATTGCCTCCGTGGTACTTTGACTATTTGCGTAACGACAAATTATCATTCATTTCTGTTCAATGATTAGGAGGTAACGAGTGACTCACATTGTATGGTAGCCATCTTTTGTTTGCGAGGAGTACCTAAAAATTAGCCCCTTTATGAAAAGTTTCCTCTCTTCCATTAATTGGTTTCTAGCTTTTTACCTATAGGGTCCGTTTGGATGCGGGATAAAGATTGGGAGCATTAGTTATGAAGGGGATAAGATAATAAGGGGTATTATGTAAGAAATGTGGGTTCATATTGATGTGACAGAGGTATTAAATAATACTTGGTTTGGATGAGGGATAAAATTGGGAGATAATGTTATTTTGTAATTGAAATGGAAAAGAGATGTGGTATTATCCAGGGGTATTATGTAATAACACCCCAGAACCTCCCCATAAATAATCCCCCGCCAGGGATATTAGGAGGTACAAGAGAATTCAGGACTTTTCTAATACCTTGGCAAAATGTGTTCCCAAACTATGGTTTAACCATAAGCCCACAGTTTTACGAGGGATATTAGCCCCATCCAAACAGGCCCATAGGGAAGGAGACAGCTGACCCTATAGAACATGCATCCTTCATGACCCAACCTAATTTTCCCCCTGTACTTTCTACGTAGCCTTAATTGGACTAATTAATGTACCCAATATATCAAGACATTCTGAGGTATAGTACCTCAACTTATTGTCGGTGTCACAAATTCAGTTGATTAGTAGGTAAGTCAAGAAAGAACAGCTGAATTTGGGTGGGGTTCGTGTCCGGTGGGTTCTAGCGACGGGTTCTGCGACATGGTGATAGACTAATATTTTCTTCTCAGCTCGGCCTATCTATGACTCAAATTTGGACATTTTCAGAGCAAATTGGCTCCCTTATAGTCACCCCCAAGGAGGTCAAGTATGTCAGTCGCCCCGCTCACCCTTTTTTTTTTAATCAAAAAAGAAAGAGAAAGAATAGCTTGATAAACATAATTCTGGTCAACTTTTCCTTGAAAGTGTTTGTTTTTAATTCGAACCATTAATTCCCTCCTTGGACGGTCCGGATCGAATGAAAATCGTCACATGATCCTCACAAGGAGGAATCCTCATAGAGGATTTCGATCCCTTAAGTTAAAGAGATGATGAGATCAATCCTTTATTATTACTAAAAGAAAGTTTTGGTCCTTCAATTTTTCCCAAAGGAGAGCTTCGACAAGAAAATTGAGATTTAGTGACAAAAAATGTGGTGCCACAATTTTAGAATTAATTGTCGTTGAGCTTCTGATCTTGAGTGTTTGTTCTTTGGTTACGCAATTTTAACCCCAGATTAAGAATTTATTAAGTATATAACCCAATACATAATACTAGTATTGTATCATTAATGTCATCAATATTAGTCTCACGTCCTCCATTACGTATCTTCTATTATGATATCTATTTATCTTCTATGATATTTCATTGCAAGATCTTATATTTTACAAGGTCTTAATATCTTATGGCTCTCTCTCTCTCTCTCTCTCTCTCTCTCTATATATATATATATATATATATCAAAAGAAAAGTATATCACGTCGTTGCATGATCCTCTATCGACTAAACGATTCGTTAGGCCCCATGTAATAGCAAAGAAAAAAGAAACGGAAAGGATATGAAATTTGACTTTTCCATATTTTTAGCTGTTCAATTAGCAAGAAAGTTGTACAATCCCATTTTCAAACTTTCGACTAGGATCAATTTTTCTCATAACGCATGCTACAAACAACACAAGATCTTGTAAGAATCTTGCTTTCGTACCCGTTCCCTATACAATTAAACAATTGCTTCTTTTTTTTACTTTCTAACTAATTTCTTTTTTATCGAATGAACTCAAGTAGAGAAAAACTTGGCAGGCACACCAATTTTGTTCTCGATTGTATTTTGTTGTTGCAAGGATATTAGCATGTTCGTGAATTTGCTTTTGTTAGAATCAATTGCTAATGTTAGATTTTCTCAGAAAATCAATAAAATTTCGTTTTTTAGCCAATTAATTAGAAGATCTTGCATCAAAAGAAATCTATTTATCACTCCATCCAAACTAACAAATCTTATTATCAAAATATTGCAGGAAGGATACATGGTGCCAAGAACAAAATGTGAGCCCCTACCAACAAACAAGCTTCTAAGCCCAGTCATATTTCACGAGGGCCGTTTGGTCCAAAGGCCTACCCCTCTAATTGCCCTCTTATCATTTCTATGGATGCCCATAGGCATAATCCTCTCAATCCTAAGGGTATATCTCAACATACCCTTTCCCCAAAAAATAGTTTGGTACAACTACAAGATACTAGGGATCAAACTCATTGTTAAGGGCACCCCTCCCCCTCCCCCCAAGGAAGGCCATAGTGGTGTCCTCTTTGTTTGCAACCACCGGACCGTGCTGGATCCGGTGGTTACCGCCGTTGCCCTAGGGAGGAAGATCAGCTGCGTCACATATAGCATAAGTAAGTTTTCGGAGATGATTTCGCCCATCAAAGCGGTGGCGTTGTCGAGGGAGAGGGAGAAAGACGCGGAGAATATCAAGCGGCTGTTGAAGGAAGGCGACTTGGTGATATGCCCGGAAGGGACTACTTGTAGGGAGCCCTTTTTGTTGAGGTTTAGCGCGCTGTTTGCGGAGCTCACGGACAGGATCGTGCCCGTTGCGATTAACACGAGGCAGAGCGTGTTTTACGGGACGACGGCAAGGGGGCATAAGGTCTTGGATCCCTACTTCGTGTTCATGAATCCGAGGCCTACGTACGAGATCACTTTCTTGAACCAATTGCCGGTTGAATTGACTTGCAAAGGCGGGAAATCCGCGATTGACGTCGCGAATTATATCCAGAGGGTGCTCGCGGGGTCCTTGGGGTTTGAGTGCACGAATCTCACTAGGAAGGATAAGTACGCTATGATGGCCGGGACTGACGGAACGGTCGCGGCAAAAAAAGAGAAGGAGAAGAAAGAGAGAGCCTGAAAAGAATTTCGAGAATGGGAAATTTAAAAGTGTTTTCCCTTAATTGTTTCTCATTTAATTTGCTTTTTTTTTTTTTTTCTCTCTCGATATATTTGGAAACTTGATGAGATAGAATAATGTTTATCGTGATTATATGTATTTAATTTTTCTGTAATAACAAATGTCATATGAATATTTCCATTTTTATCTGTACATATTGGAATTATTGTTGGGTAAATGCTATAGGGACAAAGTCCTTGTTATTATATTTCTAAGCCACAGTCAGGCCTAGACCTTATTCCAAAGCCTTGCTGAATGCTGACCCAATTGCTCAGGCTCCATAAGAAGGCTCTCTTTTTTGTCGACTTCCGAGACTACATCAATGATCCGAACGTTCAACTCGTGGGATACAGTAAAGGTCAACCATTCAAAAAATGAGGTTCATCGGGGCATCTCAATAAATATCGGTAGATCTAAAGATGATATGGTGTTAAAGTCACGTTATGAACGCTATGAGGCCCCGATGAATCGAGAAAAAGAGAGAGTGGATTCACAATGTCCGACTGCACAAACCCATGTATTTCCTTTAGCATTTAGTCGGTGTTTGTTTTACCGCCATCGGTGGTAGCCTGGATGGCAAAAGCATCTTTCATTTTTAAGCAAGACTTACGTTTGAATCTTGTCAGTGGTAAAGGGATAAGGGATTTGTTCCATTGTTATTCTGTACCTAGGTGATGTTGTGGTGACGATCTGTCCTCACGGATAATAACTATGAGTTGAACCGGACATTCCACAGTGGATAAGGTGCCTCCTATGGTCACGCTCAAGGGAGATTGATACGTCGTTTGCCCCCTCTTATCCTTTTATCAGTCCAAAAAAAAAAAAGTCAGTGTTTGTTTTTTGTTACAAGTTGTTTTTGAATATATACTTGTAGTTTATTTTACTATGCATTCTAGGGGTGCCTAAGGGGCAACTTAACCGCCCAAATTGCCCGAATTGAACCGCTCGCCATTTTTTAATCAACAGTACTATCCACAGAGATCGCAGTGACATCGCACATAGTAGATTATTGTGTAGGGCCTATTTCGGGTCTCATACAAATGATCTGTTCATTAAATATAAAGCATTTTTCAAGGGCCTCCGTGAAAAATCAGCTCAATTCGATACCTATAGATTCTCGATCCAATTATTTATTTTTTTTCATTTAAATTTCAGGATAATGAAAAGTTAGATTATTGGATCAAGCACTTATAGGTATCGGATTGAATTGATTTTTCGCGAGGGTCCTTAAAAAAATGTTTTACATTAAATGAACGGATCGGATTGTTTGTGTGGGACCCAAAGTTGGCGAACTAAAGTGGGCCACACACGATGATTTGTGCGCGATCTGTGTAGAAAAAGTTGGTGTAAACAACTATTTTTTAATACTGTTTTCATTCTTATTTTTTAGTCCCTTGTTTCATCCTAACTGGATACTTGAATTTGTTATATTTTTCAATTGATAATATTTTTTCTATGCAATATAAATCCTGTTTCGTAAATTTTGATTAGGATTTCATGGCCCATCCCCCTATTCTAGGGACTACATGGCCCACGTCCATAAATCATACCAGCTCATTTCAACTCAAGAGGGTCCTTTGCTTCTCAGAAGGGTCCTTTGCTTCTATCTGGAGGACCCTTTATTTTTGCTGAAAGCTAAACGACAAGGTTTCTGACTGTCCAGATGACACATCGGGGGCTTTAATGTATGGCCTGAGATTCTGTATGCCGAAAAATGGTCTGTTCATGAGCCAAGCGCATTTAGACCGTTAGATTGTGTAATTTTTTTTCTTCATATTTTAAATTTTATAATCAATATGTTCAATGACCAAATTGAAGTTAGTCAAGATGTGCCCGTTGTTCTAAATGATGTGAGGGCATTACGGAGGGATTTTCATAGCTATATTTTTTCTTTCTCTAGGCGCTCTAATAATGTAGCAAATATTTTCGCTTGTAAGGGTTTAGTGGGTGAAGGGTGTAGTCTTTGAACTGATTCTCCTTCTGTGCAGATTCTTGATCCCTCATTAAGGGATGAGAGTTCCGCTTGATGTTTTGATGCATAATAATATTCTTTGTTATCGGTTTTGACAAAAAAAAATAAAATATTCTTGTGTAATCCAACAACCGAAAATACACCGGCACAAAAACTCATCATTTTTCGGCACATAAGATCTCAGGCATAGGCCCTACTCTCAGGATCATCATCAAACTAGCTAGGCATCTTTTAGGTCTTTCTGTGTATGGTAAGATTTATAATTATCTTTCCTTCCTATTTGTGTTAACAGGAAGAATCTAGAACTATAATTAATTTTGTGACCATAAGATAAGCTAAACCAAGTTTATTAAAGACATAAATAATTCAAAATGGACAATGTTTTAGATTATTTGGACTTTCATCTTAAAATTAGGTTTATGTTTTTTTATTCATCTGATTTTATTGTCAGGACAAATTTGAAATCTTAAATATTTATGAAAAAAAAGAAAAGAAATTACTTTGGGTCTCTCTTTTCCTCTTTTTATTGGCAGAACGTTCGTAAGTCAGATTACTACAAATCTCTATACTTCATCAGCTTGAACCAAGAATTTTGTAGCACGATGTGTTTGGACTTTACCATTGGACAAATGCGAATATATATATATATATATATATATATATATATATATATATATATATATATATATATATATATATATATAGGGTGGCCCTAATGCAACGACACCTTTTGTTAGGACCACAATAGTTTTTGTGTAATTGACTATTGAGCCCTCGTTAGTCAAAGCCATTGCGAGACAATTCAATGCTCCTCTCTCTCTCTCTCTCTCATGACAGCCCACCCCTCCGTTGGCCCGTTCCCTTGGCTTCACTAATCATTAGCATCACACAACAGCAAACCACTCCAAATCATATGCTAACCCTTACGAGTTCTTCCCTCTTCCGTTTTCTACCACCACAGTTACCACAGGCACTCCTCCCACTTATCTCCGTTATTCTCTCTCTAGAAATCAGCCTTCGCTGCTCTTGGATTGCATCCCTCCATCATGAACCCATCCAGATAATCACTTTGAATCCGCAATTTTTTTTAGAAATCCAAACAATAAACCACTGCAAATAGTAATTGCGTTGGTTTATAGATTTCCTTACCCAAAAATATATATTTCTTCACTCCTAAAGACAATAAGATGAAGAGGTAGAAAATCTGCAATTTTTACTTTTCTCTCCCCACACATTCAGACAAAAGGTGAAAATTGAGAGAACGATAAAAAAGTGTTTGGATTCGAAATTTACTCTGTCGATGTCATGGGCGGATAGAGGCGTGTTATGAACAATTTAGTCGATCTTGTGAGGGAAGAAGAGGTTGGGTCAGGGTGAGATTTGCAAAAGCATAGTGAGATTGGTGACCTTAGGTTTGCCGCCTCCTCAATTGCAGTGGAAAGGGAGGAGAGTGAAACGGCAAGTGGGTCTGTAGTGAAACAAAGGGTAATCGAAGGGTGGAGAACGTGAGGGTATAGTAGTCAGTCAACATAAATTGTCGTGGCTCTAGAAAATGTAGTCGTGGCATTATCAGGCCCCATATATATACACACACACACACATTCGGGATCCAATGAGGGACCCCGCATGGCTTTACCGTGCGGGACTCCCCTTTTTTACTGAACCGTTCAATAAAAAACTATTCGGATAAAGCCCTTCCCGATCATTTTTTTTGCTGATTTCTAGCGGATACCCTTAAAATCACGTTTTGATCACTTTGAGCGGCTCGAATCATCGCAATTCGATTGGGAAAGAAGAGTCCCGTACCATAAGACAGTGCAGGATCCCTTAGGAGATCCGGACTCTGTGTGTGTGTGTGTGTGTGTGTGTGTATATATATATATATATTGTTATAAAGACAAAAAAAACAAGGCAATTGACTTATATATGGTCATCGTGTCGTATCATCTCGTGTTTATGTCAGAATTCTCTCGGCACTAACCAGACCTGTTTAGCTTTTCGTGTTATTGTATTGTGTCGTGTCAAAAATAGCCACCCTAGCGCGCTAACTTTATATTGTGTCATTGTGTCTTTTCATAAATTTCCACCCCGCATCATGTCATGTTTGTGTCAGAATTCTTTCAACTCTAACCCGACCAGTTTACCTTTTCATGTTATTGTGTCATGTTCCGTGTCAAAAATAACTAACCCGAATCCGCTAATTTCATGCCGGATTCGTGTCGTGTCGAAAATTCTCAACCCTACGATGAAGGCGTCAAGATGCAGACCCTATGCAAATCCAATGGCGATCCTCCACCCACCTCCACGAGCGGAGTGTTGGGTCCAACATCGGAGCTGACGGCTTTCCCTTTTCTTTTTTTTTTGTTTGTTGTTTATGTGTTTTTTTGATCTTGTTTTGTTATATTTGTTTTTTTCGGCCTATGGACCACACAATTTATATCTGATTTGTATCAATATAACTTTGCATTTTCTTTTCCGGCGTAAACTCTAAATAGAATATAAGTTTGAAGTCTTATTTTTTATTACCCTTTTTTTTTTTCTCTTAAAATAAAGCAAATCGTATGTCATCCTATAATTTTAAAGTATGAATACCTGGTTAATAAAAAGAATAAAACGTACTTACAGAATACAGCCCATCAATTCGTTACCGCAAACACGGTGTCCGCAAAATGGAAGACCCAAATCCCGAAACTACCCTCCACCACCACCCCTCCGACCGAATCAAGCTCAACGTCGGCGGCAAGCTCTTCTCCACCACCGTCTCCACCCTCCAATCCGGCGGCCCCGACTCCCTCCTCGCCGCCCTCTCCAACCGGCCCGCCACCCACTCCGAACCGGTCTTCATCGACCGCGACCCCGAAATCTTCTCTCTCCTCCTCTCTCTCCTCCGCTCCCACCGCCTCCCCTCCACCGCCCTCCGCCTCTTCACCAAGCAAGAACTCCTCGACGAAGCCTCCTACTACGGCATCGAACCCCTCCTCAAATCCGCCACCGCACCACCCCCCTTGAACGGCATCGACGCCTCCCTAGTCTCCACCATCACCCCTCACTCCGACGGCGTCGTTTCCTGCTTCACCACAAACGACGACGGATCTGTCCTCATCGCCCACGGCGGCCAGGTATCTTGCTATGACTCCAATTTGGCCCACTCTTTTACCATCCGCACTCACCTAAACGACGTCACCTCGATAAAGCGAGTTTTGCCGGTGGTAGCAGCCGTCGGATCGGAAAACGCCAGCGGGATCCACTTCTACAGCTTGGCGAGCGGTCGTCGGGTCGGGTCCTGCGAATGGACCGACCCGTCAGATCCTAGGGTTTATAAGGCCCGAGTCACCGCAATTGCTGACTCGGCTGACTCGGTCTTTGCTGCTTTTGATTGTCACCATAAAGAGAATTGTGTTTTGACGATTGATAAATCGACGTTAAAAGTTTCGTCGGAGTTCGGCCGGCAGACGGGGAGCTCGACGAAGACGACGGTGGCCACGAAGCTGACGTATTTGCCGGAAAACGGGCTGGTTTTGGGGAGCTCGGTGACGTCGAGCGCGTTCGGTTTCGCCGGTTATATACGGTTGTGGGACCCAAGCTCCGGCTCGATCGTTTGGGAGACGAACGAGCCGGGCTCGGGCCGGAGCAGCCGGTTCGGGGACTCGTTCGCCGACGTGGCGGTCGACGCGGATGAGTCGGTTGTATTCAAGCTCTGTTCAAAATCGGGGGATTTGGCGGTGGCGGATTTGCGTAAGTTAGGGAAAGATCCGTGGGTGTATTTGGTGGATAAGAACCCTAGTTTGAGAAACACTGGAGGAAGCGGCAATGGCAATAGTGTGGTGCATTGTTATAGGAATCAGGTGTTTGTGGGGAGAAATGGTGAGTTGGAGGTATGGTCTAGAGTGGTGGAGAGAGAAGAAAATGTAGAGAGAGAAAGTAGGTTTAGTGAAGAGTCATACAGGAGGAATTATGTTGATAAGTTGAGTGATGTAGAGAGAGGGGTGATCAGTCAAATCGAAGGCGGTGGGGAGAGGCTGTTTGTTTGTAGAGAAGGTGTTGAAGGGATTGAGGTGTGGGAAAGTTCGAGTCTTGCAGGTGCAGTTTCAGTTTCCTGATCCTAAAACAAAATGGGTTCAGGAAGTTTGATTGGGCTCGTGCGGAGTATGACGATGAGGTACTTGGCCAAGTATGTGATTGGAGCTTCCACGTCTTCAATGAGAAGCATATTCATCGCTTTCAGATCCCGGTGGATTGTAAGCGCACAATTGCTCTGTAACCGGGGATTTATGACACTGAAGCTCGGATCACGAAGGTGAGCATCTCACGAAGACCAGAGAAAAGGCAAGTGCAAGTGCAAGAATATTTGTGTTGTGTAGCTCTGATTTGATACGTGTTACTGTGATTTTTGAAGAAACTGGGATTAATCTATTGAACTTGCTTGAGGTGTTGTTTTCATATTATGAGTCAATAAGATGAAATCAAATATTTGAAGAATTTTGTGCTCCCTGCGAGAATTAGTTAGCAATATTGTGGTTATTTAGTTTGATGTAATGGCCAAGCCTTCAATTGATACTCGTATTGATCATTTCATATGAATGACAAAAGAAAGCAAGTGCAATGTGTGATTTGATTTGCATTGCTATGACTCCCGAACTTCGTTTCTGTGGTGTCTGAGATGAAGTCATGACCTGGGTTCATCCCATCATTGTGGCCTGATCTTTTTTAGTAAATGGGCAATGGTCCAACTGAGATGATAGCTGTCAATTTGGCTCCCTCTTTCCAACAGATGATTTTACCCTTTCACCTGAGAACACAATGACAGAATCATGTAAGGCATTGTTCAGTTGAGTTAGATGATTGAAGATCTCTCCACTCGTAGACGGAATTGAAGGCACCGGCCAGGGTGCTGATTTGCCCCAAAGTCTGTGCAGAATAGGCCATGGGGACTTTGGAGTCCATTGCCTCCGTAGTGGCCACCACACTTTCCCTTTCCTCCACCTGTTTTCCTCTCTGTAGTTTGGATCAGCACAACTTTGTTCATGCTTTTCGTGTGACTATGCTGCCAATGCTCTGCAGTCTTCCTATAGTTGTGGTGAAGCTTTCAAAATATACTTGTAATGATTATTTTGTATTAATGACAAAAGAAAGCGAGTGCAGTGTCTGATTTGATTTGCATTGCTATGACTTCTGGAGGAAACTTTGTTTCTGTGGTGTATGAGATGAAGTTATGACCTGGGTTCATTCCATCATTGTGGCGGAACCTTTTTTAGTAACCGGGCAGTGATCCAACCTCGATGATAGTAGTCCATTTGGCTCGCTGTTTCTGATAGATGAATTTTAGCCTTAAACTTCAGAACAAGATGACAGATACCATCTCAGTAAAGAATTATTTTTGGAGAATTTAAGTTAGATGATTGGAAGATATCTCCCCTTGTACATTAATCGAAGGCTCTAGGCAGAGTGCTGGTTGGCCCCAAAATCTGGTTCAGTATATGCCATGGGGACTTTGGAGTCCATTGCCTCAGTAGTGATCACCGCACTTCCCTTTCCTCCACCAGTTTTCCGCTCTGTAGTTTGGATCAGCACAACCTTGTTCATGCTTTTCGTGCGACTGCGTGGCCAATGCTCTGCAGTAATCGCTACAGTGTGTAAGTTTCCTTCTTTTCCCTGGTTCTGAGATTTTTTTCATGGTATTGTCTGGAGTTTTGATTTGTTTTTTTTTTGATAAGTAAGTATTTATATTTGAAACATGGCATTAAGGGAATGCCGCCCGTATACAAAAAAGGCCCTATACACCACCCCTATTTGACAAGAAAAGGTCAAACCAATCTATTTGATCAATAGAGGGATTACATTCTCCCTATACCCCTATTTGATTCGTGGGAGATTAACCTGGATAATTGAAATTAGTTCCCAATTAGGTCATCAATGGCTGGAAGGTTGCTTGTGAAGATGATTTCATTGGTCTTCTCTGTTGGGTGTGCTGCATCCCAAAATACATACTTCGAGGCATCAACACAAATTGGAGTTGTTCCGGTGCGGTTTATTCCTATTTCAGTAAGTCCTGTCCCACAACAACCCTTGTTCACCTCGTTAAAACCTGTTAAACCCATTTTAACGGAATAATTCATTTTGAATCGTCATGCTCCTTAGAGTCAATTAGATTGCAAGAGCATGTTAAATGAGATGGAATGGTAAAACTACCAAAAAATAAAAATTGTGTGCGATTAGGATGAGATAGTTTGGAAGTGCAAAACTTATAAATTTCACGTACATCTCACTTATGTATGCTAAATGTTTGTTATGGTTCTTGCAGAAAACACATAGAGGTTCAATTTTTTGCATAAAAAGTAGTTACTTACATTTTATATTTGTTCTCTTTTCTGTTAAAACACTCTGTAACACAATAAATTTTTCTAGAATAGAAGGGTTTTGTTCATCATTCAAACATATAGAATGGATTTTTTCGAAAGATTTTGTTACCAATTTTTCATTCTCATCTGATGCATGCAGGAAACAATGAATCCATCTTTACCCCATTTCTTTCGGTTGACTTTCTTCTATTTTCACTTTCCATTATTAACTGGTCTTTAGCTAACTCTATTTATTTTGTACTAACCGTAACTATTTGGGTTTTGTATTGCGTCAAGTAGTGATTCTTCAAAGTCAATGTAAGCAATCTTCGTTTCTGATAATATACTCTCTAGGTCTTGCAATTTCTCCTGGAGCAAAGAATTGAATTCTTGTGATATGTCGTTCACATATTCAAGGCATTTGCATTTGCTGTTTTTGACTGGTTTTGTATTCTCTGGATTTGGAGGAAGCTTAGTGATACCAATTGGGATGCAACCCAGGGGTGGTAGACCATTTACTGCAAATTTTCGAGCCCCTTGGACCCATAATCCCTGCGAGTCGAACAAAAGAAAACTTCAATCTGTAGTACTAACTGTTTTTACTTGGTTCAGCCTAAGCATAAGTTTAAAAGTAGTTCACTGGTGAAGAGCGAGAGATGATTCACTATAAACGATGACAGATTATAAAGAGCTGACTATATCGGTTACACTCAAAGAAGCACCAAACAATAACAAAACCCTAATGGAACTCAAAGAGTATGGAATATATAGATATTAGAAAATAAATTTATCACTTATCACTCTCTCTAATAGCTTAAGCTTCTAGATGAGTTGGACATTACCAATCTAATATGGTATCAGGATAGACAATAGATTATGTGTTCCAACCTTATTGCCTACTTAATGTTAAAATATTTACTCGTGTTTAGCCGTTTATGGAGAAGAGCCTGACTACACGTCAGGAGGCGTGTTGAAGATATAAATAATAAAGTCTCCCAAAGCCTCTATTTACAAGAAAACCTTTAACATTGTCAAACCGACTCAACAAACTTCCTTCGGTGTCCGCACCATTGGGATGGATGTGACCCCTGTCCGCCGGGACGGATAACAAGACTTCTAGGCTTGTCCAACAATATTTTTGCCAATTTTGGGCAAAAGTTTTTACTTGTCTAATTGTGTTGTTTTAGTTTCAATGAACATCAAATTTTCACCGAAATAACTATGTCCAATGCACAATTCACCCGCTTATGAGGTGGCCTTGGAGAAAGATTACGTTGGCAACCTTACTCCTGCATTTATGTCTATTTGTACATGTATTTGAGGGGATACTATTTCCTGTCTTTGGGCTCTTCCATGTATGATTACGCTCAAAGAAGCACCAAACAATAACAAAACCCTAATGGAACTCAAAGAGTGTGGAATATGTAGATAATAACTTTATTCCTCTCTCTAACAGCCTAAGCTTTTTGATGAGTTGGAGATTAACAATCTAATATGGTATCGGGACATACAATAGATTCTGTGTTCCAACCATATTGCCTACCTAATGTTAAAATATTTACACATGTTTAGCCGTTTACGGAGGAGAGCCTGGCTACACGTCAGGTGGCGTGTTGAAGATATAATTTCTCCCAAAGCCGCTATTTACAAGAAAACCTACGGCTGTGACACCTGTCCACCCGGACGGATAACAAGAATTCTAGGTTATTCAACAATATTTTCACCAATTTTGGGCAAAAGTTTTTACTTTTCTAGTTGTGTTGTTTTGGTTTCAATGAACATCCAATTTTCACCAAAATAACTGTGTCCAATGCACAATTCACCCGCTTATGAGGTGGCCTTGGAGAAAGATTAGGTTGGCAACCTTACCCCTGCATTTATGTCTGTGTACATGTATTTGAGGGGATACTATTTCCTCTCTTTGGGCTCTTCCATGTATGATTCCGTGTGTTGTATCTTTATGTTTTCTATTACAATGGGTGTCGGATACAAACCTGTATAAATCGTTATATAAGTTTCAGCAGGAACTGTTCATGCTCTGGGAGAGGGGGTGATGTCCGCGGACCGTTGGCATCGTCAAAATAGTTGAATCATCCTGAAAATAGTTCAAAGCGAAATCGGCTGATCCAGCATTGACGTAAAAGATGGCTGCCTTGATCTGACTAGTGGCTCAGTTCCTTCCAACAATGTTCCGGAGTTTGGCTTTGTACTGATTGAAATATTGCAGCTGCTGTGACATTTGGAGCGCTTTCTGAAATAGAGCCGGCATGGTTGGGAAATTAAGCTTGAAATGAGTTATTCTAGTCACAAAACTATTGTTGGACTTGTGGTAATACAAATGCATGTGTTCAAGTAGCTGGGAAATATGTAGGAGTTGGAGTTGATCACAACATCGGGTTTGGTTGCATTAAT
The DNA here is from genome assembly GCF_030253575.1 of Rhododendron vialii. NCBI lineage: Eukaryota > Viridiplantae > Streptophyta > Magnoliopsida > Ericales > Ericaceae > Rhododendron > Rhododendron vialii. The sequence continues at coordinate 39,377,731 of NC_080561.1, read as the reverse complement.
TGTTACATTAAATCACGTTCTTCTTTTCTAATGTAACACCTGCCGCAGTTGCGGAATCCACTATATGGTCAGTAAGAGTACTGTTTCTAGACTTATTGTTTCGTTATTGCTTTCCGAGTTTTGAGAAACTGTTAAAGTGCAAGTTTCCGTTAAAGGAAGTAACGTTTCTTGGGCATGTCAAAAATTTGATACAGGTTAGTTTTTCTATTTGCTAATTCAGAGAAATAACTCATTTGAAAAGTCAATTATAAGGTAGATATAGTCTAATAAATGTATGATAGTATTATTTATATTTGAAAACAATGCATGAAAGTATTATTAATTTTATAATACTTTCCACTCTTGAAAAGAAGAGAACGTGTCCTCAAAGAATGTCGGGGCAATTTGAAGATTTTTTGTGCAGTCAAGTATCAAACCTGGCTGGAAACATCTAAATGTTCTTGTGAGAAATTGAAGTAATCAAGTAGGGTCAAGTGACTCTACTTGTAACTTGTTTCCTCAGCTCCATTTCTCTTCATTTGTTTTTATTTCAAAGCACTAATTGTTTCTTTCACTCGTTTTTCTTTTGTCAGCTTGAATATGAATTCTTAAGATTGAAAGGTGTTTAAGTATTTGAGGGAAAAGCTAATTATTTGAGTTAAAGATATAAAAACAAAGACCTATTGCATATCACACGATTATTTGAATAGTTTTAGTGTTCCTTGAAAGATTTTGTGATTGGATTTAATTAAGCATCAAAGAAGAGGGCACAATTTTTTTTTTGTCATGTTAAAGAAATACCTTTTACATTTAGATCAATAAAACTAAAAATATCTCATAACTGAAGTAAGATATCATAAGTTCAAGGATCTAGTTGAGTGCACCATGTACAGAAACTCACCTTTTAATGCTGTTTTGATTCTAACTCCTGAGCTGTTTGGTAAAGATGCTCTTAGATGTTATCAATTCCTGTAGGAAAAATTTGTAAAGGATTTTGTCTCTGCTTTAAATGCCCTATTTAGTATTTACTAGTGGACAAAAGGATTGGTCCTTGAAGAATTAGTTCAGGTTTGAGTACGTTTTACCGCCTCGGTTTTTTTACACATTAAGTGTTTGTTTGGCCGCCTCATTATCCCATTTTTCATTTCTCCTTTTTGGATTTTGGTTGTTTGGCCAGGAACTAGAGAACTCATTCGGCCAGAATGATTTTTCAGATTTGAAGAAAGGAGAAGAGAAGTGAGAAAGAGGGTAGAAGGAGCTTTTTGACTTCTCATTTTCTACTTTTTTCATTTTGGTTAACAAAAAGACATACAGAATACATTTTGCATATATCTCTTATACACTAATCATATTGCAAAACACATTATACACATATCATCTAAACACTCTACTACATTCAAAATACATTCTGACCATAATTCAATAAGCCAAAAAACCAAAAAGTTAAAAATGAAAAGCCAAAAAGTAGGCTCCCAAACACTCCCAAGTTATTCCACATAAATGCGCACACTTCTTAAAAAATATAGAAAACAAGATAGTCAATTATTTATCGTCTTGTTGATATACCCCGTTCCGAAACGCGAAATAAGTACTTATTTTTTAAGGAGGCAATTTCAAGCTCAAAACGATGGGCTTATTGAAATCTAAAAATATGCAATATGGCTCTTGTTTGAAAGATCTCATTGAGATCTTTAATACGGTGCAAAAAAATTTAAAAGTTATTTTTCATTTACATTATTTTTTAGTTTAAAAATGTGAAATAAGTACTTATTTTTTAAAAAGGTGTTCTGGAACAGGCAGTCTTATGTTAACTTTTACGATTTCTACGACAATAACATAGCGAACATTTTCAACCATGAAACTGGTGAAGATTAGACTACAGCTCGACGCTTGGATATTGATTCCATAATCAATGAATTTTACATCATGAAAGAGCATCCAACGCAGTTTTATATTGTTACTTCCACATTTTGCTTTGGAAATAGATGGATGCACTATACTGTATGCATATAATTGTTTACGATCATATTTTTGTAATTTTATAGGTAGATCGAACTATATATACGATAATTTTGTTGATAAAATTGTGGCAATTTATATTGACTTAATTGATGTTGCCTTTCATATGCTTTAAGAACAAATCCTTGATGTCAAATTTTAGAACAGGCTTCCCAAATTGAAACCAACACAAACATTTATATGAGAGAAACATTGTAATGCATTTTCTTGAAGCTTGATCAAGCTGATATTATTTCATGATTTTGAGAGATGACACATACAACATTACTCCAACTGCGGTGGCTGAAAAGGTGTGCACAGATTTATTTAAATCATCCACCTTATTCATATATGCTTATTGAGACAGCATTCGTGGGAGATTAATTTGACCAGGATAATAGAAATTAGTTCTCAATTATTTCATTAATGGCGTCAAGGTTGCTCGCGAAGATGATTTCATTCGTCGTCTCCGTTGGGTGTACTGCATCCCAGAACACGTACTGCGAGGCGTCGGAACAAATCGGAGTCGTTTCATTGCAGTATAGTCCTGTTTCAGTAAGTCCTGTCCCACAGCAACCCTTGTTCACCTCATTAAAACCTGTAAAACCCAATTCAACAGAATAATTCGTTTGGGATCTTCATGCTCCTAGAGTCCATGTGATTGCAAGAGCATGTTAAAAGAGATGGAATGACAAAAATATGAACTTTTTACGTGTTCGATTTCTTTCACTCTCACTTTCTTCCGTTTTCACTTTCCATTATTAACCGATCTTAGGAAACTTTATTCGTTTCGTACTAACCGTAACTACTTGGGTCTTGTATCGCGTCGAGTAGTGGTACTTCAAAGTCAATGTAAGCGATATTCGTTTCTGGGAATTTGCTCTGCAGTTCCTGCAATTTCACCACGAGCAAAGAATTGAATTCTTCCGATACGTCGTTCACATGTTCAAGGCATTTGCGGTCGCGGTTTTGGACAGTTTCTGAATTCTTTGGATTTGGAGGAAGGTTAGTGATCCCAATCGGGATGCACCCCAAGGGCGGTAGACCACTTACTGCAAATTTTCGAGCCCCTTGGACCCATAATCCCTGCATGCGAGTTAACAAACGAAAACATCAATCTGTAGTAGTGAAGATATTGGAGACAGGATGAGCTTTTGGAGAATGGTATGGGATACACTCAAGCTAATTGGTCGCTATGCTTAGGGCTGCAAACGAATCGAGTTACTCGTGAGCAACTCGTGGTTGGGCTCGGTAAGGCAATGGTAGTTAGTAAACGAGCCGAGCTCGAGCTCGTATTTCAGGCTTGTTTACTTAACCAACCGAGCTCAATATTCAAAAGATCGGTGCATTTTTTGCCAGGCTCGTTAAGTAAAATAGCTTCACTCTGCTCGTTTACAAATGAGCTAAGTCTGAGCTCGAGTTCTAGGTTCATTTAAGCTTGTTTGGTAAAATGTGAACCCATGATGAAAAAAGTTCATAAAAGACTACACTTGAGACAAAAAAAAAAAAAAAAAACAACAAATTTTTTTTGATATTTTTTTCATCTTTACTCTTTAGTGAATTTTTTTTTTGCTTATGGTGATAGTTTTGCACTTTTTAGACTCATCTCGTTGAATTGGATAATTAATCCAAAAAATATATCTCAAATTTAACAAAAATTCAAAAAAAGACGACCAAAACACATGAAATGATCGAAGAAGAAAAAAGTTTACAAGAATGGAGCCTAAAAGCAAAAAGAATTAGTTTTTAGAAACCCTTTGGTACAAGTTAAAATACATGTGATGTGGCAGCAGGCTCTGCTGAGCACAAATCCTGTTTCCGCCACTGTACTATGATTCGCTGTGTTGTACTGTTTATGTTTCTGATTACAATGGGTGTTGGATACAAACCTGTATAAATCGTTGAACACGTTTCAGAAGGAAATGTTCATACTCCGGGAGAGGAGAGGATGCCTTGGAACCATGGGCATCGTCGAAATAATTGAAAGGTTCGCGAAAATAATTCAAAGCGAAATCGGCTGATCCAGCATGGACGTAAAAGACGGCTGCCTTGATCTGACTATTGGCTCGGTTCTTTCCAACGGTGTTCCGGAGATCAGCTTTGTACTCTTTGAAAAACTGCAGCTGCTGCCACAGTTGGATTGCTTCCTGAAACAGAGGCCCGGCATGGATGTGAAATAATTTTTTTCTGGTAATAAATAAGTTGTTGAGAAATGACGAGAGAGAGAGACGGTTTTGTTGGAAGTGGCAGGATCGTATCCACTGCCGGCAGAGGCGAAACTAACTGCAGTCACTGGCTCCTCAAAATCAAGTTCTCCTCCCAGGTAAGCAAGCGGGTACTTTTCAGAACCCAAGAAATAAGCTGCAAAACACACGACAATTAGGACAAGGATCCACGTCTCATCACGTTGAATTTTTTGCGTAAAAATGATCGACGAAATAAAATCATTTTAAAAACCCACCAAGAAAATCAGGGAATAACAGCCCGTTCGAAAACCTTCCGGTGGCGTTTCGCCCCGGAAAATCATTACCGTAAGGGGGGAAATTGCTCCTCGCATTGGTCGCTATGTAGTTATTGTTTCCGGGATCAACGAAAGAGTCTCCGAACGAGTAAAGAGAGCAAAACATGGAGCTATTAGCTAGTTGGAAGTGTTGGGCGTCAGCATTTTCAAAAGCTATCCACACACTAAAGAGAACAACATGAAAGAAAAGACACATTTGATGTTTTTGGGAACTCATGATAGGGAAAACTGTGAATTTCTGTCTCAATGTCTCCTTGTTCGGGTTTTAGTTCGGTATTTATAATAAAGGTGGCAAGGATGAGACAAAGAAACGGGATGACCAAAGTACAGGAGTGGCTCTAGGATTTTAGTTCAACGGTAACAAAAATGTATATAAACCTTTGAATACAACAAACAGTACTAAATAAAATAAACTAAAATGTTTATTTTAGTTGAAAACTTATCAAGTCTAGTTTATTTTGTTTTGTTGAGTTATATGATCAACTTACTCCCAAAGTTAAGTAAACTTCTATTTTCTCCTGTTTTATAATATGAAAAAACATAACATTATATGCAAAAATAAAAAAATATGTAGAATTTTAGTGCATTTTTTGAATCCAGAGAGTTCGCTTGAACCCCTAAAACCCTAGTAAAGCCGCCTCTGCCAAAGTGCCCTTAGTGCTCCACTGAGTTTCAGTTTTATCTATTTATTCATCACTAGAATGTTTAATTCTATATAATAAATTTTGGTGGGAGGAAAATGAGGGATGTTGGAAAAAAATTCACTTGTGTGTATCACGATTTCGCGGGGAAATTTCGAAATACCTCCAAAACATTAACCTTAATGTCTAATAGACATTCCTATCTTCTTACGGTTCAATTAGTCGCGTAAACTATGGGTTGTTATTCAATTAAGCCCCTGCCGTCTGAATATGTCAATTTGCTCACTGAAATCGCTGAGTTGGACGCCCTTAGCCGTTGCACTGCTGGTAACAATGACATGGATGGCTGTATAAATTGCTTTCAAAGGTCCATGCAAACAGATTCAAGAAAGTGCTACCATCTCTTGTTGGAGAAACTCAGGCTGCATTCTTGGGTGGAACACAAAGATCCTAATTGCTAATGAAATCATCGACAGTTGGAAAAGGAATGGACAGAAAAGGTTTGATTATCTAACTTGATTTTGAGAAGGCATACGATAGTGTTAACCTGTCCTTTCTATTCAGCATGCTAAACAAGATGGGTTGTGGTCGAATATGGATCTCATGAATGAAGACCTGTGTAACGACTGCATCTCGCTCAATCCTAATTAATGGCTCACAGAAATCTGAATTTCCAATGGAGAAGGGACTCATGCAATGAGACCCGGCCAATATCTCCTCTGCTATTTATAATGTGGTGGCTGAAGGGTTGAATATTCTCTTTCAAAGGGCCGGCAAAGTCTGAGGATCTGGTTTCTGGAATCAGTATGGGTAACAGCGGTCCTGGCATCTCTCACCTCAAATTCGCTGATGAGATGATAATCTTTTGCAACTGTGAGATGGACTAAATCCTAAAGGAGTACTCTGTAGATGATATTATAAGAAATCTCCAAGGGATTAGAAGGTCGAAGGTACCCAAGTTGAGTGCTCATTAAGATAATGGCTACTGGTGTTCTTCCCATGTGTGTGTGAGTTTGGGAATTCTTGGCGTTGTGGGAGGTCCGATTACCATGGGAGGTTGTGGTTCCCTTCAATCTTTGTAATCTCTCTTCAAAGATTAATAAAATTCTTTTCGCCTTTCAAAAAAAAAAAAACCATGGATTGTGGGGGTCTTACGGTTCAGTCATTTTGGGTTTTGTTAGTTTGTTCTCTTTGTTGGGTTTTTTTCCCCTAGACTGGTAGGGTTTGCTGGGAGTATCATAGTGGTGGATCTGGATTACTGTATTTGAGATCAGAGTTTTGAGTTTGCTCTGTGGTTGCGTTTCATGGGTCTAAAGTTTGGGTCAGTCTTTTTGAGCGACACCTCCATTAGGTAGAGGATGAGCGTGGACCAGATTGGTTCGATTTTATATGCATGCAGACTGTGAAGTTGGAGAACTAAACCAACCTAGTAAATTATATTTTTATAATTTTTAGTTATGCTTATTATATTTTTTCAATCCAATAAAGCCCAAGTGGCCCGCTTGAAACCCCGATTGCGGAAACCATGTACAAAAACAACCGACCATCGTGCATAGTAATCACGCTTTCAAAACTTTGCGGCCATGAGTAATTCTTCGCGGCTAAGAGTAATTCTTTGCGGCCATGAATAATTCTACGCAGCCAAGTGTAATTCTACGTGGCAAAGAGTAATTTTTCATAGCCAAGTGTAATTCTTTACGGCCATGGGTAATTCTACATGGCCAAGTATAATTCTACTCGGCTAAGAGTAATTTCTTGCGGCCAAGAGTAATTCTTCTCGGCCAAAAGTAATTCTTCGGCCAGGAGAGTAATTCCTTGCGGTTAAGAGTAATTCTTTACGGCCATAAGTAATTCTTCACGGTAATTGAACCCTAAACCCTTCCTATGCCTGTTCTGGTTTGTCTTGCGGTCAGTTTTCGGGTTTTGTCAGTGGTTGCGTGTCATGAGTCTCACGAGTCTAAAGTTCGGGTCAGTCTTTTTGAGTCAATTGGCTCTCTCATGGTCCTACGCCAATCGGGGATCATTCCTTGGTTGGCTCTATTGTATCTCTTACAATTCTGCTCCCATAGCAGATGATGGGAAGTTGGGAACTGCCTTTCTTTGATGCTATTCGGATCACTTGCTGGACATTTGGTTGCTCAAATGATCATACAATCATGTGGCAACTGATGGAAGTGATGATCGTGTTCAACGGTCATGTTCAGATCCGTATTTTTCTACATGATGATGATCAGATATGATGCTACTTTTTGTTCTTTATAACTGGATGTCAGGGCCAGTTGCGCGCACCTCGACCAAATGGTAACTTCATAGAACCGATGATCACATGATGTGATGATGAAATGCACAAGGGTTGATAGACAAGCACGTCATCTTATTACTACACAGCCTATTGTAGCTTGAACTATTTTTCCTGAGTTTCATATTGCTTTCATTTGGCATCTGATTGTGAGGAATGTGAGTCCGACAAAGTATGGTAACTGTTAAGGATTCCTGTCGTTCGTGGATGAACCTAGAAATTGCAATCGGTGCTGAAAATACGTTAATCTGCTTGAATTGAATGTCACACACTCCCAAATAGTCGTTGCTTGGTGCTTGTAATGAGTTGTTCAGGGGATGTCCCGTTGATTTTGTCGCTTTTGAGCGTTTTTGGTGAAATAAAATTACTTATCCAAAAAAAAAGAGCACATTAAAACCAGGAGCTTTAGTTATAATTTGAACCTCCGTATTCATCAATGACCCACTGCTACTTATTCTTTGTATTCCTACTATGAGACTATCCTTCCGATAGTAGACCTTATTTTGAGATCAGATGACACACTACATAATTCCAACTGCAGTTGCAGAAATGCGTGCACAAATTTATCTAAATCATCCACGTTATGATAAATACGCGTATTAAGACGCATCCATGGGAGATTTGTCCAGGATGATCGTAATTAGCTCGCAATTATTGCATCGATGGCTGGAAGATTTCTTTTGAAGATGATGGTGTATTTCTTCTCAGTTGGGTGTGCTGCATCCCAGAATACGTTCTTGGAGGCATCAACACAAAGCGGGGACGACGTTTGGTTGCATAGTCGTCTTATTTCAATAAGTCCTGTCCCGCAGCAGCCCTTGTTCGCCTCATTAAAATCTGTAAAAACCCATTTCAACAGAATAATTCATTTTGGATTTTCGCGATCATTTTGTTGATTTCTTGAAAAAAAAAAAACACGGGGATTTTCAAATATTTCCCTTAAAAAGTAGTTATGTAGAGTTTGAATTCGTCCTCTCTATTTTATTAAATAACTCTGTAACAAAATAAAATTTCCATCATTATCTGATCCTTAAGGAACTTTTATTCATTTTCTACTAACCGTATTCATTTGGGTTTTGTATTACGTCGAGTAGCGATTTTTCGAAGTCAATGTAAACAATCTCTGTTTCTGGTAATTTGCTCTCCAAGTCCTGCAGTTTCTCCTGGAGCAAAGAGTTGAATCAAGGCATTTGCGCTCGCCTGCAGAGACAGCTTGTGAATCCTTTGGATTTGAAGGAAGGTTGGTGATAACAATCGGGATGCAACCCAAGAGTGGTAGACCATTTACTGCGATTTTTCGAGCCCCTTGGATCCATATTCCCTGCGAGTCAACGAATTAAAACTTGAATCTGTATTATTCTCTGTTTTAACTAGAGGGAACAATTAAAGCACATAAGAAATTTTATATTCAACCCAAAAAAATCGGAACCCAATTTTTATTTTTTTTGCATTTTTTATGAGTGCCGATCATATATATACTAAAGGCCGATGATCATAAGTTTTTACAAGATTAATGTTTTTGCCGAGCTCTACAAAATGAACGAAGCTGATTATCAAAGTGTGCTTGAAAAGTGGCCAAAAAATTTAAAACGGACCGGAGGGGGACACCAAGACCCCTCCTATAACTGGGATATATAAAAGTTTCTCGGCACGATCCGTCTCACAAGCATAAACCATCTTGATTACCCCGATTGTGGACAATGAAAACCATTATGTAGACAATATTTGAAAACCCAAGATAAAAATACTCATCATATTGAAAGAAGTAAAAACCATTTCATTGATATCGTGAAAGGAGTTCTTGAACACATGGTCCAATCCGAATAAAAACCTTAATCTATACACACAAGAACACGGTTACTTGATGCGAGGCTTCATCCTCCCCTAGATGAGGGGTTTAGCTAGAACAAAGTTTATGGCGCCCAATTGCGCTCGTCCAAAAGTGTTTTGGATGGTCCAGATTTTAAAACAACTATTCGATATTCTAGCAAATAGTTTTTTTAAAATCCGGACCATTGATTGCCGAAATGGCCGGTTGAGATTGCGCAGATCCGTGAATAACTTGTTCACGGAGAGCCATGAATAACTGTCTCTCTTATTTATTATGTTTGTCATCATAATTAGGCACCGTTAAGTTAATATTCTTATTTTGTAAGTACTTATTTCTCGTTTTACGAGACAGGTCAAACTCTCACAATACATCACCTTTAACTAAAAAATAAATAATTATTTCCCTTAACAAAATGGGGCCTTACTTTCACGTGCTCTACCACTTCCATTTTCTAAGAGGCAATATATGCTATAAAACCAAAAATTGCATTAACAAATGCCGATTACATTTATTCTTGCGGGTAGGGACGGACACAAGTGGGGGTCCGCTGGGGCACGGGCTTCCACTTAATTTTGCTGGATTATATTAAATTTCCTGAATATTTCAATTTTATCCGATAGAAAAACAAGTAACCTGTTGCCTAATCGAGTTAAGCGATTAAAGAGAGTAAATAAATTTACTTCAAAGAAAGGATTCTCATGACAGTTAATTCTAGTCCTCCTCTTATAATATTGACAAAATCTAAAATCCTCCTCTTATAAATATTGACAAAATCTAAAATCTTGAAACCACACAAAATCTTTGCCCAGATATATAGAAAAACAAGTAATCTGTTGCCTAATCTGAGTTAAGCAATTAAAGAGAGCAAATAAATTTGCTTAAAAGAAAATTAAAGGATTCCCATGACACAGTTTGTTTCCAGTCTGCCTATAAATATTGACATAGCAAACATGCATGAAAGCTCACAAATTAATTAACCAGTACCCCTAACAAAAGCTAAAATGGCATCACAAAAGGCTTTGTGTTTCCTTTTGGTTCTTCTTTTAATCACGGTGCAAGGTTAGTCGTCCAGTTACTAATATTTCGGTTTTGGTTTTTTTTTTTTTATTTTATCAGCAAAGGAAAATTTCCATACATTGAGTACTCCATGAATTAAGGTTTCCATAAATATTTCGGTTTTGTTACAATTGAGTACTCCACGAAGGCTTTATTTTGTTTTCTATTTTTCGGCCACATGAGTTGCATTACCATGTTATAATTCTTGTCTTGTCTTTCTTTCACACGTAGAGGGTTATATAAATTATAAATCAAATTGGATTTGAAAAATTGAAGGTGGAGAGTCGGAGACTATTCCCGGGATGGATTATGGGGGAGTAATTATGTTTGTTTTTTTGGCTAGTACGACTTTATATTGTGTGCGTTGGAGGTTTGGCATAACTTATTTATTTTTGCTTATCTTCTTCTTACATGAATTTTTTTTTTGTCAGATTTTTTTGGGATTATTAGTAATTTGTTAGGAAGAAAGATTTTAAAAACTCAAACAGACCATGATCAAATTAAAGATCAAAAAATCCATAAAAGATAAAAAAATTAAAAAAATCTTTTCCTTTAGGATTATGTTTTTTTTTTTTTTGTCATTAGTACGAATTTTTAACCGTTTGATCATACACTAATTTTTAATAGATTTCTCGTCGATACGAATCCAACATTTTTGCCTTAAAATTAATAAGAATTTACAAAAGATGAAATTGAGACTATTTAAAACATAATAATAAATTATATTAGGCAAAACTGTATCTCATTAAATTATGTGATATATATATATATGCAGGTTTTGCAAAACGTTGTAAGCCATCTTCAATAACTGCAAGTGTCACGAAGACCGGGCGTGTGGTGGGAGGGCTACCGGAATGGGATGTTGTTATCAACAACACATGCAAATGTCCACAGACGGATGTCGTACTGAACTGCGTCGGCTTCTCTGCGATTTCAGCGCAGGCGGACCCTAAAATCTTTTTGATAGTTGGCAATTTATGCTTGGTGAATGATGGCAAACCTATAACTAAAGGTGAGCCGGTCAAATTCAAGGTTGTAGTCAAAGAGCCCCCCAGTGAGCTTTCACCTGCGCTCTCCGTAACCAGATGCCCATGAATATTGGGAATATTTAGAGACATGAATTGGCAAAGAAAGCAAAGATTCGATTCGATTCGATTCGATTCGTAACAAATATTAAATAAATTGGCAAAGAAAGCAAAGATTCGATTTGTAACAAATATGAGTTATACTCCATTTGCCTTCAAATTATTACTTGTTTACTTTTTTTGATAAGTAAATGTCCATGCTAGTTTGCACGCCTCTATTAATCTCGAAAATTTGAAATTAACGATTGTGGAAATCATTAATAGTCCTAAGGTTTGGAACGTACGTATGAGTTCTGTAAGATTTGACCTTGTGACCTATTTCGAGACAAACCATTTGGTTGGTACAGGTCTCATTCTCAATAGGTGATTTGTATGGTAGCCGAGAAATTAGGGGGGGAAACGTGCAAATTCTGAATTTTAAACCTCTTATTGTTTGGAGGATTTAGAGATGAAACATTTTTTTGATGATTAACTACTACTGGAGATAAGTCCATTAGTCATTCTCTTGCAAAGTGAGTACGTAATTTTGGTTTTAGATCTCCTTCGAAGCAAGACAAATGAATCTAACGCATTTTCCTGAAGCTATATTATCAACCTGATAATGCATTTTCTACTTTGCATATTACATTGTATAATTAGTCATCTCACTCTCTCCAACGCTACACACGCGCCTCTTTTTCTTCCTCCAATTCCGGTGAGAAACAATCTCGAATTTTCTATGGGTACATATTATATGCATGCACAGATCTTGCACGAATCTCTTGCACGGAATTATTTTTTCTACAGCAAAAAGAGATGGGAGCTGATAATGCCAAAACCACTTTTGTTTCTGCCAAAACCCTTTTTGTTCATGCCAAAACTCATTCATTGCATGACTTAATTGCCCTCTAGTACACAACTTACTTTACGAAAATGCCCTTTCAAATTCAGAGGATTATTATGGGGTTTTAAGGGATATTTTTGTAAAGTAAGTGGTGTAGTGGATGGCAATTAAGTCATGCAATGAATGAGTTTTGGCAGGAACAAAAAGAGTTTTGACAGGAACAAAAGTAGTTTGGCATTATCATTTCCCAAAGAGATTCACATGATTGTTGGTATCCTGTGAGATCGTGACTATTCAGTTTGATGTTAGGACGATGCCACTCTTCCTTTTGTGGTTTCATCCAAAGTTTCATTGGATGTTTTTTCTTTTCTTTTTTCCTTTTGGTCTTCTCTTTCACTTCAAGGTTCCTCTTGTAGCTTGAGTTTTGGCCACCTCGATGTACCCTCTATCGAGTTCCTAATAAAATTTTGTTGCTTATATAAAAAAAAAAGAGATTTTATTATCCTTTTGGAAGTTGCAAAGAGAATTTTAAACCTTTTATTGTTTGGTGTTCTCCACGTACAATCTCTTTTAATCAATCAGAATTGAAATGGTTTCGGTTCGAAAACCTGTAAAAACAGCAGTTTCAAAGCCACCAAGAATTGCTCATATTCTTGAGGAGTCTGTGTCCTTTGCCCACCATTTCCATCTTAAAAATAACTGAAATAGGGCTTTCTTTATCTGTCATTTAGCTTTCTTCCTTCCAACATTCTTTTGGAGTTTGGCTCTGTGTCACCCAAAAATGAAGCTGTATGGATTTTTCCTATACCGAAAATGCCCTATTCAAAAACTATTTTTTATGGTGCATTAAACTACCCGTAGACAGAAATTACAATCATTGATCTTTAATACAGAATTGAATCAAAACAACTTAAGTAGGAAGAATCCTTACATGTGCAGCCTCATCGGCATCCTTAGTGTCATCAACATCATCATCATCGTCAGCATCGGCATCCTCAGCCTGGAAAACAGTTTACCACAAAATAAGGACTCAGCTGAAGCAAACAAATTAAAAAAGATACTAAAGGTGATAAGCCCATAAGCTTACATCAGAATCTGCAGGGTTATCCTTTGATTCCTGAGAAAATCAAATCCAAATGTGAACATTGAACACAATTACGATAAAAATAATGAGGATTGAAATTATGGGAGAAGAGGAAAAGTGAGGAGTTGCATGAGAAGAGTTTAAAACTTTAAATAGTGGAAGAAGAGAAAAAGTGGAGAGAATGAGGAAGTGGGGAGAGTGTGGACGTGGGTGATTGGATTTTTTGTTTATGTTTTGTTTCTGGATTTTTCCATTCATAACTGTCCTCTGAGAATTTGAACATGGACGTGGGGTTTTTTCCGTTTAGCCAATGGGTGGGACAGGACGTCGGGTTATTTTTGTTATTATTATTATTATTATTTTTTTTTTTTAACCTCTGGGTGGGACACGTGTAGAGTGGTGGCTTTTTTATTGTTTAAAAATATAAAAGATTCAGGAAATAAGGAATGGGGTTTGGAGGTTATTGACGGCTCAATACATTTCTATAGGATATTAATAGATAGATAGATTGTTGATACCTACTCTACAATATACTGAGAGAGAGAGAGAGAGAGAGAGAGAGAGAGAGAGAGAGAGAGAGAGAGAGAGAGAGAGAGAGAGAGAGAGAGAGAGAGAGAGAGAGAGAGAGAGAGAGAGAGAGAGAGAGAGAGAGAGAGTCATGGTTATACCTTTGCAGAGGAAGCACATATATGTAGTGGCGGTTTTTTCTGTGAAATGAAATTTGTGGGGAACGTGCGAAGTAAAGCAGTTAGAGTGGAGTATTTTACAATCTTACCCCAGGTGGTTATTACATGGTAAGCTCCGAAAAAGGCTATTATCATTTTCTTTTAGGATTAAAAATGGAAAATCCTTTTGTGACACGGCTTCCAAAAAGGTCACACCAAATGGTGATATCCCTTTATATATTAGAATAGATATTACAATAGATGTTACGTGCCCATACTTTTTTCGTGCTTTTTTCGTGCAGTTGTTGTGCTCATGTCACGTTTTCCAAAATAAAACACCAACCATACCAATCTAGAGTAATTGGTGACACACTTTCTTTACTTACTTGGTTGATTAATTTGGTTTGAAAAGAATACATTCAACAGCATATAGACAGAAGGGTTTAGAGAGAGAGGATTTGTTTCAATGGTTGCCCCAACCAAACGCCTTAATCTCACTTCATTGGAATTTATTTCTAAGTTGTTTAGAGAGAAGAAACACGTACACACACTCAGGGGTTGTCACAGACACTACTCACATTTCAAAAATATCAAAGACAACCCCTTGAGTTTGGAAGTTGTATCAGTGAAGCCCCAAATAGACAAATAGTCAAATACTAACGTCAGAATAAAGTAATATTGCAGTGTTGTATCCGTAATTGTATCAGTGACACTCCATTTCATAACTTTCATAGATGACATATGACATTATATATTCCCCAGTAGTTGCATAATCCACAAAATTATTTAAATTATCCGCACTATTGATGGGCTTCTTAGCTAAAAATGAGTTCGTCAATGACATCGACATTGCTTTTGTAAATGATTTCGTATGTCTTCTCAGTTGGGTGTGTTGCGTCCCAGAAGACGTACTTGGACACATCAGCACAAATTGGAGTCGTTTGATTTTGCACCTTATTTCGATTTCTATAAGCCCAGTCCTGCAACAACCCTTGTTCACCCCAGTAAAACCTTGCAAAAATAAAAATAAAAATCCATTAAAATTGAACAGACGTTGATTGATCTCATATAATAATAAGGATATGCAATTAATAGGATCTGTCATATAATACGGAGTCTGCAATTATGTTTTGAAAAGGTTTGTATGGTGTTTTAAACTAATAAATAGAAGACTAAACTGGAATCTCGCAATTATCAAAATCGATCAATTCATAGTAATTACCAATCTGGATATTTTCGTGGAGATTAAATAGAGAGATAGACTGAAAAGTCTTGTAATTCTTGTTCCTTAGGAAATTTTATCATTATAACTTGGAGTAGTAGAGGTTCTTCGAAGTCAATGTAAGCAATCTTTGTTTCGGGCCATTTACGCTGCAGTTGGATCAGTGCTTCCCTGAGCAAAGCGTTGAAATCTTTCACTATGGCATTCACATAATCGAGACACTTGCGCTGGCTCCGAGGGGCAAATGGTGGATTTGTAGGTGTCAGAAAAATAACAATGGGGATGCAGCCCAACAGTGGTAGGCCGTTCACCGCGATTTTTCGAGCCCCTTGGTCCAGTACTAATCCCTGTAAGATCGATCATGCATAAGAAAATCTCAATATTTTGGTCCGCAATCTTAGTACGTTTTGCTGTTTGTGGAGTTGTTTTTTTTTGGTTTCGGCTCGAAAACTAACCTGTAAAAACAACCGTATCCGAGCCACCAAGAACTGCTCATACTGTGGAGGACACTGATACTGTGGAGGAGTCAGTGTCCTTCGCCCATCTTGAAAGTACGTGAATGCAAAGTCGTCCATACCAGCGCTCGCGTACTTGATCTGCTCCTGAGCCTTCTTCCTTCCAACCTTCTTTTGGAGCTTGACTTTGTACTTTTTAAAATTGTTGAACTGCTCCACAATTTGGATTGCTTTCTGAAAAATACAGAAATCTCTATCGGAAAATGTACAAACTCATGCAAATGAGAGAGAGAGAGAGAGAGAGAGAGAGAGAGAGAGAGAGAGAGAGAGAGAGAGGGATGGTTGTATTGGCAGTCCGGGGGTCGAATCCGCTCATGGCCGACTTGGAACTAACTGCCGTCACGGAGTCTTCAAGATCGATATTCGGATCCAAGTACGGGCGCTAGTACCCCTTAACACCCAAGTAATATGCTGCAATAGTATCACAAAAAAGAAAAAAAAATACAAAATTATCACAAAAAATACAGAATACACAAAATCTTTCAAGAAATACAATGTACGTATTAAAAACAATATTTGAAAAACCCACCCAGAAAATTGGGGACCAACAGCCCGTTTGAGAACCTCCTGTGGCAATTCGGTTTGGGAAATTGCGACCGTATGGGGGAAATTGCTCTTCGCATAGGTCAGGATGTAGTTGTTGTTTCCCGGGTCGACGAAGGAATCTCCAAACGAGTACAAAGACCGAAACATGAGGCTAGGAGATACTAATTGCAAATGTTGTTGGGCTCTGGCGTTTTCAGGAGCAAATACCCACACAGTACTAATGAGAAACAGAAGAACAAAGATGCAGACATTCGATGGTTAATTTGGGGAACTGTTTAGACCATATATTCACCGCCCGTCGATAATCGGCCGAAAGGTGGGAATTATAGGAATGCAACCTATTTTATTATTATTTTTGGTATTTGTATTAATAACATGTGCAGGACACTTGGCGTATCTTTATTTATTTGGCGGTTGAAAAGAACACTTGGCATACTCCTACACACTTTGATGTTAGTGGGAAGTTATTTGGACAAGTGGAAGCAAAGGAGAATGAGAAGTATTGAAGAAGTTGGAAAGTTATTTCCTGCGCATATTTGTTTTTCTATAAATAGCCTTTTTAGGCATCATTGTAAGGACACACACAAACAACGCCAATCAGGCCTTTATCATTTTTTTTTAGGAGTAGAGTTAACTTGTAATTGCTCACTCAATCATCTCGATTGATTGTTCTTCTACTTTGAGGGTTAATAAAGTCCATTTTGTTAATCTTATTCCATACTTCATCCACTTCATTGTTTGTTTCCAAAGAAGTCCTGAAATATGGCAAGGAACCAAACTTCACTTTTCACACTCACATTCCAGCAAGCTTTACGATACGATTTCCCGTCGATTGGAAAGAAAACAAGAATTTTGGTAACAATTTTAGCGCTAGAAGGAGGGCTCGTTACTAATTTGGAAGTGAGCAATGGCACCAAATGGCTCAGAGATTGAATTGTCTGACTTGATTCAACGATTTGCAAGGGTTTTAAACGATCCAGAGAGTGAAACAGCCAAAACATTGATGGCTATGTTTAAAGCTGCAATGGCTCGAAATCAGCCAATTGTGGAAGTACCAGTTAACGTAAATGTTAACCCTGGGCAATGCAGTGGATATGCAAATCGTGTTATTGAAGCACCTTCTTCACAGGTGTATAATAATCCTACTTTTGAACCTAGGCCTAGCCCAACAAGGCCAACGGATTTTTATCAACCAGTTCCAAATGCTAGTGGAAGTAATGGAATTGGAAGTCAATGTGGTAGTGGTCAAAATGAAAACATTCCCATTGGTTTCAAAGTACTGCCAGGATTTGGTACTAATCAAAGTCAATATGTGCCTCCTATGGCACACTACACGTCAACCACAAGGATCCCAGAATTATTTGTTCAATTGTCGATTAACAATATTCGTAAGAGGTATGGATTTTTTAGAAGCCATCTGTATTGGTATCCGTATTGGTTTTGGTTGAAATATGCCCAGTTTTGGTTAAGAGGTGTAGATATGTTCAATGCTTTTCTACAATTTTTGGGCAAAATATCTTAATTTTGTCCGCACCATCACTAATTAAAAAAAAAAAAAAATCAACTTGGAAGTAAAAGCCTTGCAAGGCTTGAAGAATTTATTCATGCAAAAATTATAGCCTTACACGTAAGGCTTGATACTAAAACAAGATGTGTTTACCATTACATGTGTCTGCCTTCAATTTACTGATGTGTTCATTACATGTCAAGGCATTTGACCTTTTTGGCTTCCATTACACGTATGGTTTTATGTAGGTACATGTGGAAGGCTCTCATAAACATAAAGGTTTTAAATGCTTAATACTACAAAATGGATTTACAGGTTATGCTCTTGTCGATTTGAGCAGTCGATTCGGACAGTCTTCTATCGATAATTCATAAGGTTTACAACCAACACTTTTGAAGTACGGTTCTAATATTATTGGCCATTGATTAAAAACTTTAATCATGTTTATTGGCCAAAAGAATCATTTGAAAAATATGTGAAAATTGATGGTCGCTCGGTATAATTTGGTTTTGTCAAATGAACTTGGGGGGCAAACTCATCCTTAGAAGAGCCAATTATAAAACTTAAGTGGCTCGAAAATTGAAACTCGAAGCAAGTCAAGTCGTGAAGATAATTCAACTAGAGTTTTTTTAATTTACGCCATCGATGGTCAAATAGAAAATGATTCTTCCACTCCATCTATACGGGTTTAGAATGGTAAAAACTTGCCCATGGAGTACGAGTTCAAGCCAATCATGGCTGCAAATTATGAACAACCATATGTTCAATACGAATTTATGTTGGACGTTGTTCGGATGTTAAGAGGGATGAATTTTTGAAAGCCTTTCATTTTGGCTTTGGTTGAAATACGTGTGGATTTTAGGCTGTCAACATTTTTATCGACAGACCACGTTTCCAATTTCCTTTCAGTAAGGATTCAGTTCAAAGAAAAATTTCGACAGAGGCAATCTGTTAAGCCATACCATGTGATTTTCGACAGTGATTTTTATTCCTTCAAGGTTGTGTTGTTTCAGTCGAAAAGTGAAAAAGTTATGTAAAATTTATCTAAATCTCTTCGAGAGTTGGAGGCATAAATGTTTACATCGTAAAGAGTTATCACCCGTCGATATCGACAGAGGGTTGATTTAAAACTAGTTACATTATTCATTTGGGTTGCGTTAGCACTTCACCCAAATGAATAAGGGGACGTTATTTGGATGGATTTCCAAAGTAATTTGTATGGTTTTGTTTGATTTGCAGATTGCTTTAACCACTCTTGGGTAGTTACAAATACAGTCTTATGACAAAAGACTTCTGTGTTAGATACTAATATTAATAGTGGCCAATTGTTCCTGTCGATAATAGGAAATTTCTGTCGATTTTAAGCCATGTCTGTCGATTATGGACAAGGCTTTGCCAGCAAATATTGGCCCCTGATTAGAAACTTTAATCATGTTTACGGACCAAAAGAACCCCTTAAAAATATGTGAAAATCGTTAATTGCCCAGTATTATTTGGTTTTGCCAAATGAACTTGGGGGCAAATTATTTACACCATAATAAGTTATCACCCGTCGATATCGACAGAGGGGTGATTCAAAGCTAGTTACATTATTCACTTGGGCTACGTTAGCACTTCACCCAAATGAATAAGGGGGGCATTGTTTGGACCATATATTCACCGCCCGTAGATAATCGGCCGAAAGGTGGGAATTATGGAAATGCAACCTATTTTATTATTATTTTTTGTATTTGTATTTTAATAACATGTGCAGGACACTTGACGTATCTCTATTTACTTGGCGGTTGAAAAGAACACTTGGCATACTCCTACACACTTTGATGTTAGTGGGAAGTTATTTGGACAAGTGGAAGCAAAGGAGAATGAGAAGTATTGAAGAAGTTGAGAAGTTATTTCCTGCGCATATTTGTTTTCCTATAAATAGCCTTTTTAGGCATCATTGTAAGGACACACACAAACAACGTCAATCAGGCCTTTATCTTTTCTTTTCTAGGAGTAGAGTTAACTTGTAATTGCTCACTCAATCATCTCGATTGATTGTTCTTCTACTTTGAGGGTTAATAAAATCCATTTTGTTAATCTTCTTCCATACTTCATCCACTTCTGAAATACGGCAAGGAACCAAACTCCACTTTTCACACCCACATTCCAGCAAGCTTTACGATACGATTTTCCATCGATTCTCCGTCGATTGGAAAGAAAACAAGAATTTTGGTAATAGGAACTCAAGGAGATAGATATATAGCAGCTTGCAAGAGATGGTTTGGGGAACAAAGACAGACAGACATTCGATAACGCTTTGGTATTTATAGACCATGCAGCAGGGGCATGCATCTGTTATTTTCCCAACCATTACTTAGGTGACTCTTCTAGATCCCATGGGTTAAAAATCATCCTTGTTAAAATTAGTAAGACTTGCATTAATTTGCATACGTTGGCCTCCATTATTTCACTCGATCGCTTAACATTATTCATATTATGAAACAATATTCTGTATACGCACTCCGAAAAAGGTTGTTATCATTTTCTTTTAAGATTAAAAATGAAAAATACTTTTAAGACATGGCTTCCAAAAAAGGTCGCACCAAATGATGATCTCCCTTCGTATATTAGAATAGATGTTGTTACATGTCCGTGCTTTTTTTGTGCCGTTGTGCTCATGTCACGTTTTCCAAAACAATACACCAACCATACCCGTCTACAGTAATTGGTGACACACTTTCTTTACTTGATTGATTAATTTGATTCGGAAAGAATACATTCACCAGCATGTAGAGATGATCTCCCTTCGTATATTAGAATAGATGTTGTTACGTGTCCATGCTTTTTTTGTGCTTTTTTCGTGCCGTTGTGCTCATGTCACGTTTTCCAAAACAATACACCAACCATACCCGTCTACAGTAATTGGTGACACACTTTCTTTACTTGATTGATTAATTTGATTCGGAAAGAATACATTCACCAGCATATAGAGATGATCTCCCTTCGTATATTAGAATAGATGTTGTTACGTGTCCGTGCTTTTTTTGTGCTTTTTTCGTGCCGTTGTGCTCATGTCACGTTTTTCAAAACAATACACCAACCATACCCGTCTACAGTAATTGGTGACACACTTTCTTTACTTGATTGATTAATTTGATTCGAAAAGAATACATTCACCAGCATATAGAGAGAAGGGTTTAGAGAAATAGAGGATTTGTTTCAATGGTTGCCCCAACCAAACATCTTAATCTCACTTCATTGGAATTTATTTCTCTTCTTTTTTAGGCGCAAACATGTAGTAAGTGTGGTTAACATAAAAAAAATCTAATTTCTCTTTTTCGTGGCACAAGAGTTTTGAACTTGAAAGCCAATGAAAATCTGTGCATGAACGGTGCCAATACACCAAGTAATCATAGATAACTTATTCCGAATGCGCGCAATGGGTTGAATCCGCTCGTGGCTGATGTGAAACTAATTGCGTGATGTCACCAAGTATTCAAAATCTATATTCGGGCCCATGTACGAGCGTTGGTACCCCTTAACGCCAAGTAATATGCTGCAATACCAAAAAAAAAAAAACGTAGCAAAATTAGCACAAAAAATCCAGAGTCCAACACACAAAATCTTTCAACAAAGACAATATACGTATTATAACCATTTCAAAATCATCGGCCCAGAAAATCGGCGACCAACAGATCGTTTGAGAACCTCCCAGTGGCAATTCGGTCCGCGAAATTGCTTCTGTAAGGGGGGAAATTGCTCTTCGCGTATGTCGGAATGTAGTTGTTATTTCCTGGGTCGACGAAACTGTCTCCAAAAGAGTACAGAGACCGAAATGTGAAGCTAGGAGATTGCAAGTGTTGGGCTCGGGCATTTTCAGGAGCAAATACCCACACAGGAAACAAAAGAACGAAGACAGACATTCGATGGTTTGGAAAGCTAGCAACTTGCAAGAGTAGGTCATGTCTCAAATTCTCAATGATTCCTCTTCCTCTTGCTTTGGTATTTATAGCCATGCAGGGGCGTGATTAACGTTGATGCAAGGCAGGGTGACCCCACTGCCTTGCAACTTTCACCATGGATAGGGACTAGTTTACACCCAAATAATCCTTGGTTGACCCTACTTTGAAATTCTAATTTGCCTCAGCCTATTCAAAGGGTTTGGTACTTGCAAAACTTAGGGTGGCAAATAGAGGTTCTTTGCCTAGATATCTTACAATTTAGGCAAATTAAGCTTGATGCTTGGTAACGTTGATCATGACTTGGTAGATTCGTGCAAATAATACACTGTCTATGTCACTTGACCCCACTCACTTGTAGAATTTCTTAAAATATTGGCATAGAATTTAGTTATTTTCAACAAAAAAAAAAAGCAAAAAAAAATAAAAATTGAGCTCATAGTTATTAAAAAAAGGTGTCCCAAGAAACTCACTAAAATTATAACCTTATGCATACATCTGTTATTTTCCAACCATTACTTAGGTGACTCGTCTAGATCCCATGGGTTAAAAATCATCCTTGTTAAAATTAGTAAGACTTGCATTAATTTGCATAGGTTGGTCTCCTTTATTTCACTCCATCGCTTAACATTAATCAAATTAAGGTTACATGCATATATGAAGCAATATTCTGTATACGCACTCATGAGTCATATAAATATAACCCAAAAATTGATCAGTGCCCTCATTATTCATTCAAGAGCTAAGATGGCAAGATGTGTACGTAATTAATAATTTTCAGTTTATCTCTCCGATTCGGTCAAGGGCAAACCATCAACGCTAGGATTAGATGATTTACGTGCAAGAAATTATTTTCTTATGACCTGACCCCAAGAATTGAACTCCGATCAATTATATGGGAAGCTAACTCATCAACCAACTGGATTAACCCTTGGGGCTTGCCAATTATATTTCTGCTACTAGTCGGGGTAGCTAGGGTGTCAATCTCGGTGGGATTTATCTTCATTAATCCCTCACGGTTCATAACATCAGGTATAGAATCTAATAATGGTCCTACAAATCCAATATTAGATTCTCATAAGTCTCTCATTTTGAGAAAATAACATTGTTAATTTCTTAATTTCTGCATGTATTAGATTCTACGCTTGATTGATTGCACCCCTTCCTAGTCCAATCAAAGATAGATCATCCATCCCGGGACTAGAAGATTTACAAGAGATTTCTCTATCTCTTGCGGTCAGCTGGCTCAAAGAAATTGTCAAGTTTCAGACTCAAAATGTCTGAATTTACAACTCATTTCTGTTGCCACTTGAATTACCCCTTGGGGTTGACTATTGTTGTATTCGTCAAAGAAATAGAGCTATCCTATTTATGTAGGTAGCCGGACGAGCTGATCAAATTCTCTCAAAGATCGAAGACATGAAATTTCATACTAGCTTATTTAATGAAATTCCATGCAATATATTGTGTAATGAAATTCTCTGGTACCTATCTTGTCCCCCAGTGCACTTTATTGTGCCTCGACTTTTATCACCAATAATTGTAAACTAGTGGAGAATTAATTAATATTCTTCACAATTTGTTTATATAATTCAGTCAATCCGTGGTTACTCAAACAGGGTTTAGATATAGAACCAACAGCACGATTGAGTCCCAAAAGGGAGAATAGATGTTATGCACAATGAGGGTTCTTGACTTCTTAATTAATTTCAAATGAGATCAAAACAAAAATTGCATGATGCTTGATGCATGGAACGAATCCTATTTTAATAGAGAGTACTCTTCAAGTACTGAGTTTTGTTTTTTTTTATCAACAAAAGATGAAATTTTATTAAAAACGGGGAATAAGAAAAGGAAATCCAACAAAAAAATATTGGAAGGCCATCTCACTATTAATTCTCATGCATCTATGGCAAATTAACTATGCTTTGCTTTTTGAAATATTCCACTGCATGCATGCGCACATTAATTCGATGAACTCAGAATGACACAAAGATGATCGGAATATATATTTGGCATAGATTCCTTCCTTTACAAATGCTGAAGGGAAAAAAAAAATTAAACTGGACAAAAAAGGATAGAACAAAAGGGCATAGCATAATCTAGACGTCATTCCTCCTAATTATCTAATTTTGAAAGACTTTTCCTAATACACTTCATTAGTAATTTTTACAACCAAAAGAAAAAGAAAGTTCTCCAATATATAAGTAATACCAAATATTTCTGTAGCTACCCAAAATAGTAGTTCGTAAATTTATATACATATATAAATACCGCAATGTACACAAGAGCCGTACCGCAATTTTTCATAATTATGCAAGTAATTCTGCATCTTCTCTTCCAAAAATCAAGACAAATCTAATGCATTTTGCTGAAGCTTTTTTTTTTTTTATCGGCAATAAAATTTTATTAAGGAAAACTTGACAAAGGCATTTAATTTCCTGAAGCTTAACCAACATGATATTTCTTGATTCTGATAGATAACATGGTACATTATCCCACTGCACTTGCGGAATCGCAAATTATTTAAATTCTTGGTAATATTTATGTGCTTATAAACACTTGTGCTCGTGTGCTTAAATTCGATCGACAAGGATGATCAGAATTTAGCTCCCAATGATTCCATCAATGGCTGCTACATTGCTGTTGAAAATTATTTCATATGCCCTTTCAGTTGGGTGTGCTGCATCCCAGAACACGTACTTGGACGCATCTGCGCACACTGGAGTTGTTTGGTTGCATAGTATCCCAATTTCGTAAAGTCCAGTCCCGCAGCAACCCTTGCTCACCTCGGTAAAACCTGTAAAAGAGGAAAACCCTTTTCAACAAGTTGAACAATAAGTACTTCTTTTAGTTAGTTAGCAGAACGAAGCCTTTAACTTATGCCTGATTATACTTTTCATCTAAAGTTTGACGGGAATCTTGAATTGCATGTAAAATCACTTCCAACAGAGAGATAGATATCGATTTTCATATTCCTTATGAAATTTTTTGCCTTTTCGTACTAACCGTAATCAAATGGGTTCTGTATAATTCGGAGTAGCGATTTTTCAAAGTCGATGTAGGTAATCTTTGTATTCGGCGATTGACTCTGCAGTTCCTCCAAAGCTTCCCGGAGCAAAGCATTGAAATCTTTCGATATGTCGTTCACATAATCGAGACACTTGCGTTTCCTCGGACTAATGTCAACTTGAGATTTTGTTGGATTTTTAGGAAGCAGAGTGATACCAATAGGGATGCAACCCAACGGTGGGAGACCATTTACCGCGATTTTTTCAGCCCCTTGGTCCAATAATCCCTGTAAGATAGATAATAAAAGGAAAATTCGGAAAATTCAATTTTTTGCGTTTTCGCAGTGGGAACAAAGGAACTACGGAGTATGTTATTTTGGCTGGCATAGGCTGTAGCCCAGGTGAGCTCCGGAAAAAAAAAAAAAAAGAAATTGGCAAAAGTACATAAATACCCCCTCAATTATCACTTTTTTCTACAGGGACCCCCTCACATTTAAAATTGTCCATACAGACTCCCTTAACTAATCTCCGTTACCCAAGTGACACCCTTCCGTCTCAAAACCGTTTGTGATGAACCCCCTCATCCATAAATCAGACAAAAATACCCTTGTTGCATTACATACATACACCCACTCAAACCTTTATCTTTCTCCCCTCTACAAACAACCTCCAATCAAAACCCAGAACCAGCACAGGTAATCACTCCTCCCCTCTCACAGCCACAAGTAATCTCTCCCTCTCCATCTAAGCTATTCTCTCTCTCTATACCCTCACCAACTGACCACTGGTTTTGTCTCACTCCGGCGACCTTCTCTCTCTCTCTCTCTCTTTCTCTCTTTCTCTCTCTCTCTCTCTAAGGAACCCAAACAAGTTACAAAAAAATAGATGGGAAAAGCAACGCAGTAGCCGGTTGCCACCACATTCTCCTCCAATTCTCTTCTCCCACACCTCTATCCTTTCCCTCCTCTTCTTCCATTCTCATTTCTTATCAGCAAAAGAACCACTGCGGCTCCACGGTTTTTGCACTATTTTTGGTAGAATCCGATCTTTTATGGATGAAATAAGTGAAGATGTAATTTTAGGATTATATACAGAAGGTTCTCTTTAAAATGATTGATGTATGGAAAAAATAAATTATATAAAACGAAAAAACACGATTAGAACAACGATTGATAGAATAAGGGTATAATATAAATGTTAGGGGATCTCCGTGGAACAAAGTGATAGTTGAGGGGGTGTTTATGTACTTTTGCCTTACAAAAAGGATATCTTAGTAATTTCCTCCATTCCGTTAACGGAGTTAGCATTTTTTTCCTTTCCAGTAGTTAAGAGGGTCTGTATGGACAATTTTAAATGTTTGTGTAAGAAAAAGTAATAGTTGAGGGGGTATTTATGTATTTTTGCTAAAAAATTTATATGTAAATTTTCAGTCCAATCCATATATGTTTAGCCCAATCCATTTTTGTTTTTAGCCCAGCGACGTCGTCTCCTTCCGTTGCAGCAATAATACTAATACTCATATTAAAACCTGTAAGAATTGCTGTATAAAAGGCAGCAAGAATTGCTCATATTCACGAGGACTCTGTCTCGTTTGCCCGCCGGCACCATCCTGAAAATAAGTGAAAGCGAAATCGTCTGATCCGGCGTTGACATAAAACAGGGCTTGCTTGATTTGATTATTGGCTTTCTTCTTCCCCATTTTCTTCTGGAGTCTGGCTTTGTACTTTTTGAAGTAGTCCAGCTGCACCCACATTTGGATTGCGTTCTGAAAAATATATATAAAAAAAAAAAAATATCACATATGGGATTTTTTAGTAACAATCATATTTTAGCCAATCCGCGTAGCCTCGAAATCAAAGGGCAGTAGAATTTTTTTGGCAATTTCGAGTGCAGATTAAGCCGGATTGAGAGAGAGAAAGAGAGAGAGAGACGGTCTTGTTGGCAGTGTTGGGATCAAATCCGCTAGTGGCGGAGGCGAAACTGATTGCGGTCACTGAGTCTTGAAAATCAATATCTGGGCCCAAGTACGGAAGCTGGTAAGTCTCAACACCCATGTAGTATGCTGCACTCCAAAAAAAAAAAAAAGAAACACAACAAAATTACCACAAAAATGCATTGAATTTTCGACAAAAATAATCAGAGAATTTAAACCATTTCGAAAAACCCACCAAGAAAATCGGGGAACAACAGTCCGTTTGAAAACCTTCCGGTGGCAATTCGTTCCGGAAAATCATTACCGTAAGGGGGGGAATTGCTCCTAGCAAATGTTGGTATGTAGCCATTATTTCCGGGATCAACGAAAGAGTCTCCGAACGAGTAAAGAGAGCGAAACATGAAGCTAGGAGCTCGCGCGCGTTGGGCTTGGGAATATTGATCAGAAGCAAATGCGTACACAAGAAAGAGAAAAACATGAACAAAAAGACACATTTCATGTGAACCCATTCTACCGACAACTGTAATATTTCTGTCTCAATGACTTGTTGTTCGATCTGTTTTCGCTTAGGAATTTATAGGGAAGTTGGCAAAATGAAACCAAGAAATATTATGACCAAAGTGCCCTTAGTACTCCAAGTGGGGTTTATCAACTCCGTACACCACTCACATTGGTAAATTCTATAATAAACGTCGGTGGGGAAGAAAATGGGAGATGCTGACAATATTTTCACTGGTGATTTGGGATCAACCACTATTTTTTCTAGACAAGTTATAGGTAGAAGTAATTGCATGGTAACTTGGTAAGTCTCAATAGTAGAAAAGTGTGGAAAAAAAAACCCAGGTCTGTACTGAATTTTTCAAGCCTAAAACGAAGATTAACGATAGGACCCTTTTTAGTTGGACTATTATAATAAGTATACTAAAGTAGGAAAGGCTCCTAACATTTGCTATTTTCGGGACCTACAGCTGCGCACCTCGAATTTAACTTAGGACCACCTGTTCTTGGTCTGTAATGCATTTAAAGTGATGTGAAGATGACATTTTTTTTCAATTGAGGGGTCATAGTATATCTTTTAATTAGTATATTGTTTGTTTTTTGATCGATATTAAATTGCATCGATTGGTTCAAAATTATGTAGAACTTTTTTTCTTACTAACATACAATTATTATGCTCGATTTAATATATAATTGATATATAGTGTGCCCTTACTGTGTTAGATTTTTGTATCCGCCACTCCAAATTATTACTCGATGAATTACTATAATTTGTTTTTGTTCATATTGACATTACATTTTTTTCTTTTTGAGGAGTGGGGGTTGGTAATCTATCGTTACAACAAGTGAAAAAAAGTTCAAGTACGTAAAAAAATGAAACAAAACAAAAAGTTTTATTCTGGTACATTGAATGAGTTAGGCCCGTTCTTTTAAGGAAAATAAGTACTTATTTTTAAATTAAAGTTGATGTATAGTGAAAGAATGACTCATCTCGTAAAACGAAAAATAAGTACTTAAGAAAATAAAAATCTTAGCGAAACGGGGTTGTTTGGAAATCCATGGGAATTGAGCAATTTGGAGTGAAGGTTTTGCAACTATGAAAGTGAATTAATGTCCTGCGTAATGTAGCTTGATAGACAAGCACCAGATAATGGAAGGTTTAGACATTCTCCATTATTCTTATCATGTCTATCTAATAATTGAGCTCCATTAACATATCCTAAGGGTTGTGTAAACATCTCAATCTGGGTCTCTCAATTGGTTTATTTTCTTTTTGATTTTTGATTTTCCGATGATGAAATGAATTAAGAACACCCCGGGAATGATAAGTGATTGAGCTTTGAGCGCTTTGAAACCCCAATAAACTTCCCAGAACCCTACTAGCACGCGTTGGTTGCGAACTAGTGCGTGCGGGTCAAAGTGCCAGGTGTTGGTCAAATGGTCATGATTGACCATTGACCAGCGCGTGATCATTTGGACCCGCGAGCGCGCGTTCACAACCTACGCGCGCTGGTTAAGGTTGCAGCCAACCTTATACTTTCCATTTCTAAAAGGTTTCCATTTTTGGAGGGTTTCTATTAATGGAGGGTGTTTGCTCTATAAATACCCCCTCCCTCTTTCTTCAAAAGGGTTGGAAAAAAAAAGGTTTCAAGCATACAACCATCCAACACACAACCATTTTTCAAACCCAATCCTCAAACTCAATTTTAATTACTCTTTCAAACTCAAAAATCAAAGGTATAACACCTTTGTATTGCTTTCTGTTCTGATCCCTGAGAGGGGCTAGCAGGGTCACGGCTGATAATCAATACCAGTCCTGACTTTAAGGCTAGCAAGGTTCAAAAACTGTGTGAACAATGAACCTGCGCGCGTTGGTCCTTGGCTCGCGTGTGCCACTCTGTGGCGGCGCGCGTAGATCTACGCAGGGACAAGGACCTTGTCCTTTTATGTTGTTTTTTCCATGGATCATCATCTATGAGCATGTAAAACCAGTTTACTGCTTTCCTATGTTAAAACTACTAGTTTGCCTTTCAATACTTATTTCTGTTCTATTGAAACACCAACTGGGGTTTATCTGGACATGTCCTAGAGCCCTAGTCATGTAAGGACAAGTACTGGAAAAAGCCTGGATGGGTGCGCACATGTTACCAACCAACGCGAGTAGGTGTTCTTGATCTGTTGGCTTTCCAATGCGTTGCTCTTGCATGGGTGACTTGGCCTTAGGCCATTGTTTTGACCCCACAATGTTTATGAGGTGTTTTGTTCATCAGTTAGGTTTTTCAACCTTTAAACTGTGTAGTTTAAATACTATTTACTGCTTGGTTTGTCTTGAGTGTGCATTGGTCCTTCCAAAGCCTAAAATGGAGATAAAAACAGAGGTTGCGAGCAAAGTGAACTCACGCGCGCCAGTGTGGGATGCACGTGCGCATGTTTGAATCACATGCAGTGATCCGCGTGAACTGGATCAGTGCATGTAGATTCTTTCTTGTGCACGTCAATTCAAAACAGTGCATCGGGTTTGCTCTGCTAAACAGAACCTGGTCTTTATCCCATTTATCGCTTTTGCATCCATACTATCTATCACATCTTGCAAAATGCGTTACAACTTTAATCCCTTTTAAACTGTTTCTCTGCCCTAATTGGCTAAAATTGACTAATAAAGAAGAATTCCAAACATTTTTGCAACATGCCTAAGTAAAGACCGATCTCCGGATTGGGCGAAGAGGAGTGCCTTAAAACACTTCCCCTCTTGTACCATGGCTCCCAAACCCAGATATGGTTATGACGGACTGGTGCCTTCAT
Organism: Rhododendron vialii; assembly: GCF_030253575.1. Classification (NCBI taxonomy): domain Eukaryota; kingdom Viridiplantae; phylum Streptophyta; class Magnoliopsida; order Ericales; family Ericaceae; genus Rhododendron; species Rhododendron vialii. The sequence goes on along the minus strand of NC_080561.1, from coordinate 39,347,774 downwards.
CTTTTCAAATTAAACAACGTAGCAAGTGTTTCAAATTCGGTTCCTTGGGTGTCGGACTTTCAAACCCAAGTGACGACTTGCTTAACCGATTCCTAGACCTAAAATAATGGGTTGCCCCAAGCGTAGGGCTGAAATCGATGTAGCATAATACCCGGTAAGACCGGAGTCGAATCCACTAAGGACGGTGAAGTGTGTGCTGTGGAACCTCGGGTTGTAGAATTAAAATTAGCTCTTAGGTAGCCACCCCTTGTCTTTTAGTTTATTAATTAACTAATACTAGCAGATAACTTGCTCAAATGATAAAAAAAAAAAGAGGTACGGTCGTAGGGAATCCGGCGCTCGCTACCCAATTAGAATCCGCTTGCTTTTCAAAGTTTTAAAAAAAGGGTTAAATTTAGGGAGAATTGGAAACTCCGAAGGATGCGAATCCTAAGGTTGCCGGTCTCGTACACAGCGGCAAACAGATTTTGGTCCCCCGTTCCTGCTCACATGAGCCCAGGCAATGCCTCGGATTCGTCCAACGGACGTAGTTTTCACCAACAAAATTATTTAATTAAATTAATGTGCAGAAAATTGCGAGACGAATCCTAATTGGGTCGCGGCGCGTCTTACCCAGTGACCAAATCTCAAAAAAATTACTCACTCATTATTAGAAATAAAATGAAAGGAACTCTAGAATTAATCATGCTTTTAAAACGCGAGATAAAAATAAATAAATAAAAGATCTAAGTTAAACAGAAATCAACGAACAACTTTTATAAAGAATAGAAATTAAAACGAGTTATTGAAGTGCGAGCAATTAAACAAAGCTTCAAATAACTTAAAAGAAATAAAACTCAAAAGAAAAAACAAACAAGTTTTAAACTGCTAGAACAATACTCAGAACAAAACCTCCTTATGGCAGCCTGCGTTCTTTTTCTTCCTCCCCTCGAAAAGTGATCTCAGCAGCCGCTTTTGTTCACTGTTAAATCCTCGGGTCCAAAAAAAATCCCTAAACAATAAAATCCTTGTTGCTTTTATACTTTGTAATAGGCCGTGTAAAACATGAAAAGCCCATTTTTGTTATTCTCCTCTTGGCCCACTATAACAAAGCCAATACATGTGTGCCTTTTTTTCATTGGACCCACAAGTCCAACTTTATTCTATGCAAGTACATTGTGATTTCCTATGCCAAATCAACAGCCAATGAATTGGCCATGGCAAAGTCAATTACGTGGATGGCATGTGTTGCAAAGCCTTAATCATGCTTCAACCAAACCATTTATTCTTAATTTCCAATCAGAGCTCAGAACAACCGTCTGGAATTAATTTGTTCACCGGATATGCTTTCGCACCAAATTAAATTGAACTTTGCGCTTTATTTGCAAATATCATCCATCGGCTCTGAGAGTCCTAAAACACAATTAACATGTATCAAAACTCAAATAGCGTGCTAAACAGACATAACAAGTCTAAGTTAGGGAGCGTAAATAGACATATTTACGCACCTATCACACCCCCTAATTTACACTTTGCTAGTCCCGAGCAAATAAAACAAAATGCAACTAAAGAAAACAAATTAAAACCAATAGTTCTTTTAAACCCCCAGGCGGCCCCGGTAGGACGAGTGAAGTCTCGTGAGGGTTTTCAGCAGTGATCATCCGCAAAACACAGTGAACCCTTCCACACGAAACCCAAAACCTGTCATACAACTCACTAGTCCATCAAGTAAAGAATATGCAGTTACCACAAAGATATAAGAAGGCACAAATAGTTCCAAACGCTATCAAGTCAAGAAATAAACCATGACACTTTTGCTTAGCATGTGTGTGGGACATGGGTCTCAACCAAAAGTGTCCAATAACTAACCGCTCTCTCTAGACCGAGTCTTGACTTCAATTCTCACTATGTCTTGCACTCACAAATAAAATCACTCAAAACAAGGTGCATTATGAACTCTCAAGTGTGCGGTTAGAAGTTATGTAAATGAAATCAAAACAATCGCACACTATGACACGAAAAGAACGCTTTGTATGGTGAACACACGGTCTCATGAATAGAATATCAAGTATTGGAACTCTCTCTCACATCCATCAATCCACTTTCCATCACCCCTAGGATCAAATAGGACTTTAATTTTGGTTGTAACGTTGGGTAATTGAAAATGTGTAAAGGCTAGGGTAAAACATCACATGTCTGAGAATAGGCAACAACTTGGGGCTAATTTAACAATGCGTGCCCATTTTCTCACTCTTTTCAACATCACCTTATCTCCCCTTCTAACCTTTTAACATTTTTTAGCAATAAAAGTACGATTCCTCATTTTCATCTATATCGGCACCCCTTTTATTTTCTCTTTCTTTTGTTTTTTTTTTCTATTTTATTTTTTTTTTTTAAGGGGCACCACCAATTCAACCACAAAAGTTCACAATCTATCCAAAAATTACACATTTATACTTTTGCCTTTCTCCAAACAAAATATGAAAAGTGGAGCTAATCAAGAAAAGGCTAAATATATAAGGCTCAAAGTGGCTTGCAAGGGATAAATGTGAAAACAAAGGAACGAACTGGCCCAAATATCAAGAAAATGCCTAGAATCCTCTCAAAGGGGTGTAACATCCATGTGACGAACCAAAACTCAAGGGATATTGCTATGCATTCAAGTTTCAATACTCAACAATCAAGAATAATGAGACCACAGCAAATAGATTATTTCCATGACAAACTAAGAGTTAAAGTGACACCACTCCAATAAAAGATAGAGCCCAAAAGCACATTAGGGCATAAGTCTCCACTAATCTAGCCATCAAGATTGGTTAAGTCACAACTCACAAGTGGTCAAGGCCCAAATAAACGTGACGTGCAATAGTGCTATACAAGAGTCCCATGATCAACTTCTTAAGACAAGCTAGCAAGTAAAACTACCAAGCCAAAAAAAGATATCACTATGGTAGGCAACACACCTCAACTCAATTATTCAACAAGTAATCACAACAAGTGTCAAATCACATGCGAAAAGGAAAATTTTCAATTATTATTATTTTTTTTTGATTTTTAAGAATTAGAAGTGAAAAACTTACCAAAGTAATCCCTCCCCCCAACTTGAACCATTCGATGTCCTCATTGAATACAAAAGAATAAAAATATAAGACATAAAAGAAAAAGAAGGAAAAGGTATCACCTCGGAACAGAGAACTATGCAAGAAATAACATAGTGGGAAGAAGACCCCCCAACTTGAACGAAGCATCCTGCAATATTAGTCCTCACAAAAAAAAAGATAAAAAAAAATAAAAGTAGCTAATCTAAAAAAGAGAAAAGAAAAAAAAAAACTATACAAAAAAGTTAATGACATTTACTCCCATCACGTGAAATCCAATCATTCATCACACTGCGAAGAGCAATCAAAATCAACATCTCAACCCACTTCAGGCACTTCGTTAAAAATTGTACGCGACCATGCCACAAAACCAAATACTTAGAACATCTGAATTGCCTTAGCCGCGTTTGAAATTTAAATTCCACCAATTGCATATTCCGAACCAAATTAACTTTCAAGTTGCTGATGAGTGTCAGTAAAAATGGATGGTAAACCACATTAAAATTATCAACACCAAGAAAGTCAATTTGTTCTAACGTGATAATCTCTTGCAATGGTGGATGCTCAATAGGAGTGATAACATCAATATCTATGCATGGCTGGGGGTATTTGATCATCAAGAACAAGTGAATTTTGCACAATTATTGGCAATGACTCCTCAAGAGTCGCGTCATGAAAATCCATCTCAAGTGTACTAGAATGTTGTTGCGCTTCAGGTGAACTAACTATTTCGTTAGTTACAAGTGACTCTATTGTTTCATCTTCCAATACACAAGAATTAATCACTTGAAAATTTTCAACTTGATTGCAAGAAAGAGAATCAGCTAATTGATCAAAATAAGGTGGCTCTATTTCCTCTTTTTTCCTCTCATCAGAACTAGTATCCTCAGAACTTTCAGTCAACTCACAAAATTGGAGCTTTTGGGTTAATTCATCTAAGAAATCCCAAGCGTCTTCAGGGGTTTTATCCAGGAATTCGTCAGTGGACCTAAAATCCACTTCGCATGGCTTAAAGTTTAAACCACGGCAAAAGATAACCAAAAAACTGCCAAGCTCACAATTAAAACTCGACCAAGAGAATACAACAAATTTAAATCGCCCCCAACACTGTGACAAAGACTCATCATCATATTAAGAGAAATCTGATAGTTCTTGTAAAAGCATATGAGTCTCATATGAGGGATTGAAATGATTGAAAAATTGTATTACAATCTCACCCCATGTCAATCTTGGACTCAATAAATTAAACCAATCTAGAGCACTATCACGCAAAGATGCTGGGAATATATGTAAAAGAGCCACTTCATCGCTAGCAAAAACCTCCTCAAGTTTATGAACATGCGAAAAATGATTTTCTGATGCATAACCATAAAATATAGGAATTGACACTGAACAATTAAATTGTTTTGCATAACTTCTATACCTCCTTGCAAAATGGGCCATTTTTTTTCTTTTTCAATGATAACAAAACTAAAAAAACTAAAAAAAAAACAAATAAAAAATAACTACCCGAATTATTAACACACGTTACCGTCCCCGGCAACGGCGCCAAAAATGCTTGACCGATTCCTAGACCTAAAATAATGGGTTGCCCCAAGCGTAGGGCTGAAACCGATGTAGCATAATACCCGGTAAGACCGGAGTCGAATCCACTAAGGACGGTGAAGTGTGTGCTGTGGAACCTCGGGTTTTAGAATTAAAATTAGCTCTTAGGTAGCCACCCCTTGTCTTTTAGTTTATTAATTAACTAATACTAACAGATAACTTGCTCAAATGATAAAAAAAAAGAGGTACGATCGTAGGGAATCCGGCGCTTGCTACCCAATCAGAATCCGCTCGCTTTTCAAAGTTTTAAAAAAAGGGTTAAATTTAGGAAGAATTGGAAACTCCGAAGGATGCGAATCCTAAGGTTGCCGGTCTCGTACACAGCAGCAAACAGATTCTGGTCCCCCGTTCCTGCTCACATGAGCCCAGGCAATGCCTCGGATTCGTCCAACGGACGTAGTTTTCACCAACAAAATTATTTAATTAAATTAATGTGCAGAAAATTGCGAGACGAATTCTAATTGGGTCGCGGCGCGCCTTACCCAGTGATCAAATCTCAGAAAAACTACTAACTCATTATTAAAAATAAAATGAAAGGAACTCTAGAATTAATCATGCTTTTAAAACACGAGATAAAAATAAATAAATAAAAGATCTAAGTTAAACAGGAATCAACGAACAACTTTTATAAAGAACAGAAATTAAAACGAGTTATTGAAATGCGAGTAATTAAACAAAGCTTCAAATAACTTAAAAGAAATAAAACTCAAAAGAAAAAACAAACAAGTTTTAAACTGCTAGAACAATACTCGGAACAAAACCTCCTTATGGCAGCCTGCGTTCTTTTTCTTCCTCCCCTCGAAAAGTGATCTCGGCAGCCGCTTTTGTTCACTGTTAAATCCTCGGGTCCAAGAAAAATCCCTAAACAATAAAATCCTTGTTGCTTTTATACTCTGTAATAAGCCGTGTAAAACATGAAAAACCCATTTTTGTTATTCTCCTCTTGGCCCACTATAACAAAGCCAATACATGTGTGCCTTTTTTTCATTGGACCCACAAGTCCAACTTTATTCTATGCAAGTACATTGTGATTTCCTATGCCAAATCAACAGCCAATGAATTGGCCATGGCAAAGTCAATTACGTGGATGACATGTGTTGCAAAGCCTTAATCATGCTTCAACCAAATCATTTATTCTTAATTTCCAATCAGAGCTCAGAACAACCGTCTGGAATTAATTTGTTCACCAGATATGCTTTCGCACCAAATTAAATTGAACTTTGCGCTTTATTTGCAAATATAATCCATCGGCTCTGAGAGTCCCGAAACACAATTAACAGGTATCAAAACCCAAATAGCGTGCTAAACAGACATAACAAGTCTAAGTTAGGGAGCGTAAATAGGCATATTTACGCACCTATCACGACTCTAAATTGAGCGTTCGTTTGCCAGCGCTCCTCGATCTGCCTTTTTTTCTTAAGGGCACGTTGCCCACAGGTTGGTCTAGTGTCAAGACTTGAGAGTCTAAGACTTGGAAGTTTGCTCCTTCCTAGCTTTCATCTTCGAAACTTCTTAGGTTCTATTAACTCGCCTTTAGGGTGAGTCCATAATCGGGAGCTTTATAATTTTCTCCAGCTTTAATCGGGCTCTCTACAAGTGGGCGGTGGGACTGGATGTCTGGATTAGTAGAGGTGCGCGTAGGGCTGCAAACGATCCGAGTCACTCGCGAGCGACTCGAAGCTCGGCTCGACAACGGCTCGGCTCGGCTCGGTTCGAGACACAAACGAACGAGCTCGAGCTAAAATGTTCGGCTCTTTCATAAACGAGCCAAGCTCGAGCTAGTCGAAACTCGGCTCGAATTGGCTCGCGAGCCCAACTATATTATATATATATATTTGTTTCATAAACGAGCCGAGCGAGCCGAGCTCGAGCCAACTAAATTTTTGGCGAGCCGAGCTCGAACACTCTAAAACTCGGCTCGGCTCGGCTCGTTTGCAGCCCTAGGTGCGCGTGGGTCCGGACAATCCAGAATTAACAATAATAATTAATAATAATAATTGATCTCCATTTGTGCTGATTAGCTTCTTTGGCAAGGATTCTAGGGTTGTCAAAGACTATAATGGATCCGTTCAGTTCATCCCTCAAACTGAATTCTTTAAATAAATAAAATCCAAATCAATGCTGGTTTTGGTGGTTAACATTTATTGCACACCGAAAATACTTTTTCTGCGCTCAAAGTACGTATTATGAAATTATCCGACAGACTAAATTGATTGCTCGCGGGCGATCGGATAATTTCTATTCAAGAGAGTGATAAAGAGGTAAATCATTCATCAAATTGTCGGTGCCTGTTAGGATCGACACACATACTCATACGATTTACGAGTACAAACAATAAAGAATCAACACAGAGATATACGTGGTTCTCCAAAATCGGGTACGTCCACGGGAGCGAGAGCGGCTGCTGTTCTTTATTATCACAGTATTAAATGGGGTTTACAACATAGAGTATTTATATTGACTCTATTCTAACCCTAAACTGGTATTTGGTCTGTATCTCAAAAATACCCCTATACGAACCATACCGTATAACGCCCCCCGCACCCTCCAATAACATATGAGCCATAGTTCTAACAATCTCCACCTTGGCGAATTCACTCTCGCCCCTTCAGAAGATAATCATCACTATCCAGTAAGTTGGGGGGATGCCTCCCTTTTCCTAGCACCGGGAAACATTAACCAAGTCCAAGCAATGCTTGAACTTGTCTGTAGTAACCGTCTTTGTCAACATATCAGTTGCATTCTCAGAAGTGTGCACTTTTTCCAGTATCAAATCTCCTGCATCAATCAACTCTCTCACCTTGTGAAACCTCACGTCGATATGCTTGGTTCGAGCATGATATACCTGATGCTTTGCCAAATAAATGGCACTCTGACTGTCACAATGCAACTGAACTCCACCTTGATCTATGCCAAGCTCCTTAACAAACCCTTTCAACCACAATGCTTCCCTAGCTGCCTCAGTCACCGCCATATACTCAGACTCAGTAGTGGATAAAGCCACCAGAGGTTGTACCATGGATCTCCAACAAATAGGCCCACCCACAAGTGTAAATACATAACCAGTTATAGACCTTCTGTCATCCAAACCCCCAGCATAATCCGCATCCACATACCCAACAACTGAAATCTGACCCCGTTGCCTACCAAACATAATCCCGCGATCTGAAGTACCTTTCAAGTATCTGAACATCCATTTGACTGTCTTCCAATGCTCTCTGCCTGGTTTGGCCATGTATTTACTGACTGTGCTAACTGCATGTGCCAAATCAGGTCTCGTACAAACCATTGCATACATTTGGCAACCCACTGCACTTGCATAAGGCACATTTGACATATCCTCAATTTCTTCATCTGACACCGGACACTGAGCTGAAGATAATCTGAAATGACTTGCCAATGGAGTGCTGACCGGTTTGGCATTATTCATACTAAACCTCTCCAACACTTTCACCACATAATTCTTTTGAGATAACCACAACTTACCAGCTGACCTATCCCTGCGAATCTCCATCCCAAGTATCTTCCTAGCCACTCCTAAATCCTTCATGTCAAACTCTTTACCCAATAAAGACTTCAACCTGTTTACCTCAACCATACTCTTTGCAGCAATCAGCATATCATCCACATAAAGAAGCAAGAAAATATAGGAACCATCATCAAGACTCTTAACATAAACGCAACAATCATACTCACAGCGTGTGTACCCAATCCGTATCATGAAAGAGTCAAACCTCTTGTACCATCGTCTTGGAGACTATTTCAGCCCATAAAGGGACTTCTTCAACTTACAAACAATATGCTTAGTCTCTGGCTGTTTGAACCCCTCAGGTTGTTCCATGTATATGACTTCCTCCAAATCACCATGGAGGAATGCCGTTTTCACATCCATCTGCTCTAACTCCAGATCATAGCTAGTCACCAATGCCAAGATTATCCTGATTGACGTATGCCTCACTACTGGAGAAAAGACCTCATCAAAATCAATCCCCTTCCTCTGTGAATACCCCTTTGCCACTAATCGAGCCTTGAACTTTTCCCTCTCCTTTTCTGTTGCTGCCTCTTTCCGCTTGTATACCCACTTACAACCCACTGGCTTCTTTTCCTTGGGTAGTTCTTTTAACTCCCAAGTCTTATTCTTATGCAAAGACTCCATTTCCTCTACCATGGCTTCCATCCATTGGTCCCTTTCAGAACTCGTAATAGCATCTTGAAAAGTAGATGGATCCCCATTAGTAGTAGTCAATGCATAAGAAACCAAGTCATCAAACCCATACCTCACTGATGGCTTGATAGTGCGCTTGGTTCTCCCAGCGGCCAAGCTTTGTTGCTGCTCCTGCTGCTGCTGTTGATCAAGCTGTTCATCTGGCTGAGTATCACCTATATCAAAACTCTCCAGCTCAATCTGTACGCCCTGTTGTTTGCTGTTCACTTCCTCTGACTCAGAATTTTGAACCCTCTGATGTGCCTTGATCGTAGAGTCCTCATCAAATACCACATCCCTACTGATCACCACCTTCTTTGTCTCTGAATCCCAAAGCTTGTACCCCTTGACCCCTTTCTCATAACCAAGAAAGATACACTGTCTAGACTTCGCATCAAGCTTTGACCTCTCATCACTGGGAACATGAACATAGGCCGGACACCCAAAAACTCTCAACCCTGAGTAGTCAACCTCTTTCTCTTCAGCTACCTTCCCTTTCAAAACAACACTCGGTGACCTGTTTATAACAAAGCATGCCATACTCACTGCTTCTGCCCAAAAAACCCTTCGGAAGTCCCGCATTCAATCTCAAACACTGTGCCCTTTCTGCAATGGTTCTGTTCATTTTTTCTGCCACCCCATTCTGCTGTGGTGTCTTCCGAACTATAAAGTGTCGCTGAATCCCATGTTCCTCACAAAACTTCAGAAAATGCCCATTCTTGAATTCTTTCCCATTATCTGTCTTGAGGCACTTAATCTTTTTCCCTATCTGGTTTTCCACTTCAGCTTTCCACACTCTGAACTTAGCAAAGACTTTAGACTTGTGCTTCATGAAGTACACCCAAACTTTCCTTGAAAAATCATCAATAAAGGTCAAGAAATATAGAGATCCTCCTTTCGAAGCTACCCTCACTGACCCCCAAACATCTGAATGAACGTAGTCAAGAATTCCCTTCGTTCTGTGAGTTGCATTCCTAAACTGCACCTTACACTGTTTCCCCAATATACAAAACTTGCAGAAATCCAATTTACACGATGTAACCCCTTTCAGCAGATTCCTTTTATGCAGCTCTAACATCCCACGCTCTCCCATATATCCCAATCGCATATGCCAAAGCATAGTATCATCAGTATCGTTTGTTGTAGTGGCAGCAGCTCCACCTACAACTGTACTCCCTACCAACTTGTAAATATTACCAGGAACTTTACAAGCCTTCATCATCACCATAGCACCCTTCGTTACCTTCATGACTCCACTCTCTATTTTATATCCACAGCCATTGGAGTCTAAGGTTCCCAACGAAATTAAATTCTTTCTCAATTCTGGAACATGTCTAACATCCCCCAAAGTTCTCACAACACCATCATATATTCTGATATTAATTGTGCCTATTCCTATGACTTTACACGATGCATCGTTACCCATAAGAACATTACCATAATCTACTGACCTATATGTGTTGAACCATTCCTTGATAGGAGATATGTGAAAAGAACATGCTGAATCTATAATCCACGAATCTGTCATATGATCTGAACTTGCTGAGACCGAAAGCATATCACCATCATCTGACTCCTGCTCCACAACGTTTGCAGAAGTTGATCCATCTTTCCTTTCCCCTGCCTTTCCCTTCTTCTTCCAGTCAGTTCCCTTACTCTTCTGCGAACAGTCTTTCTTCATGTGCCTCGGTTCATGACACCTGTAACACTTGAACTCAAACGTGCCCTCGGACCTGTTCTTTGACTGAGACCTCCCACGCCCCGAAACTGATTTACCCCTCTCATTCTTCCTGCCACGATCTCCGTACCCCTTAACCACCAGACCTTCACCCTGCAGCGATTCTGTTTGCTGCTTGCGTTGATTATACGCCAGAAGGGCTGTAGTGACTTCCTCCAGTTCTAGGGTTTCTTTCCCCCAAAGTAAGGTTGTAACTAGGGTTTCGAGAGAAATCGGTAGTGAACACAGTAACATCAGCGCTTGGTCTTCCTCCTCAAACTTTACGTCAATCCGTTGCAAGTCGCTCACAACCTAATTGAACGTGTTGATATGCTGAATCAAATCAGCACCCTCGGCCATCTTCAACCCAAACAGTTTCTGCTTTAGAAACAGTTTGTTCGTCAACGATTTTGACATATACCTGCTCTCCAGTTTAGTCCAGACCCCAGCCGGCGATTCATCACCCAACACATGATACATAACTTCGTCTGCAAGACACAGACGAATCGTACTCACCGCCTTCATCTGGAGTTCTTCCCAATCGTCGTTAGACATGGCTTTTGGCTTCACCTTCAATCCCTTGTACAAGCCCTGCTGCACCAACAGATCCTTTACCCGCTGTTGCCACAATCTGAAATTCGAAGTTCCATCGAACTTCGAAATAGACGAACTCGATGACATCATTCTTCTGTGTGATCTAAAACAGCCTGTAGCTCTGATACCACTTGTTAGGATCGACACACACACTCACACGATTTACGAGTATAAACAATAAAGAATCAACACAGAGATATACGTGGTTCCCCAAAACCTGGTACGTCCACGGGAGCGAGAGCGGCTTCTGTTCTTTATTATCACAGTATTAATTAGGGTTTACAACATAGAGTATTTATATTGACTCTATTTTAACCCTAAACTGGTATTTGGTCTATATCTCAAAAATACCCCTATACGAACCATACCGTATAACGCCCCCCGCACCCTCCAATAACATATGAGCCATAGTTCTAACAGTGCCGATAGCTGCACAAAATAGATTTGATTGCCGGCGATTGTCACCTTGATCAGCTTTCAAGTTCGATGGATTGAAGTCGAATAGGAGAGTTTGTACGAGGGGAAATACATTTAAGAGAACACAGAATATTAGTTTGTTTTGTTTGAAAAGGAAAATTTAATGTGGACAACTCAAGTCACAGCCTCTCTAAGCCAAGAAAATGTTGGAGACTTTGATAGGTTTTAGTGCGCACCATCTCCGCCCCAAGAAAAAAATTGGGTGGGGATGACAGGCACTTAAAATCCCTGGTCTAGTATCAGGACAAGAACAGAGATGAAAGGGGAAATGGGAAATGGAGATAGCGATATCCATCCCGATCCAATCGGATCTGTTGTCATCCCAAGCTAGGTAGCATTTTTTCGGGTACTTCATTCTGGAGTCTAACTCCTCCCAAAGTGGATCAGTTAATCAGACGAGGAAGGCCCATCAGGCTTTGCCAACTTTCATAGTGGACCTTGAAATGGACAAATTGTTACGAGGGCAAGCTTTTTCTTAAGACAAGCCCACTAATCTTCTTGTGTTTGTGGTTTTTTTGGTGCTTCGTCGTTAAGAGATGTTCGAATTACTTTACGTGCACATCAACTAATCTTCACTCTGATCAAGTCAGATACAGGTTCTCCGTGCAAAAGTTGACGAGGACAACTCTCACTTCCTGACCCAAAAGACTTTCGTCGATGAGAGTAAAAAACTAGACGCTTTTACTTATAAAGTACATTATTTTTATTCTTTCTGTTACTTGAACGGAACTTTTAGGTACATTCGATCTTGTGTTCTTTTCAGTTTGAGATGTGGGGGTTATAATTAATTCATCAATCTTCTCAAACCACAATAACCACTTGGATTAATTAATTCCACATGATAGGTACAAGCACATTTTCTGGTAATGCAGAGTGTTTCGGATTGACTAGCTTGCGCGTATCTCAGATTAATTTCTACAGCTCCTTCTACAGCCGTTTCACACGTGTGGGTGAGGTGGCCTCAAGAATTGTTGACAAAAATAATCGAATCTAAAACTCTAGGATAGAGCAAACATTTAAGTTCTAGGCCAAGACCTGTCTAACCCCTTGGGGTTATGAAATCCATTATTATTATTATTATTTTTTGGAATGCTTTTTAAGGAGGATTTTGTAACTGATAGGGATATACCCCGTGGTTTTAGTGCTCTTGTTTATAGGAACTGGGGATTTAACCTGTTTTGCTCAGTTGACCACTTATTAGCAACCTTTTTTAGGGACATGTGTGGCATATCATTATCGTGATGATAAGAAGCCAACATCGTGATGATAAGAACCAACATTGTTGGAATGTTATTCTTTCATTGTGATGCCGTCGTACACCTACTCCTATTAATCCATGTAACCTTTACATTGATTAATGACATTCTTTTTGCTTTTTAAAAAAGAAAATCCTCGATTTTTTTTTTTATTATTGAAGACCAATAATCTTGTCAATTTGAGTTATTTGCTAAACACAGGAAGAATGAGTTTACTTATTTAATTTGGCTTATTGGCTGAATAAGTCAATAAGCCCGTGATTTGGAATGTTTCTTTTTAGTGAAATCGAGCCTCAATCAACTATGAGTTACTAAAAAATTCGCAAGTATCATAAATAGAAATAAATAAATAAATAAAGTTTGGATTGTATGATCAACTACTAAAAATTGATGATTGATCTTCCAACTAGCTTCGATTATGAAAGAGAAGAGATAATACATTCTTATATAATAAAATAAGTCGTAGAATATTCGTCATCATAGTCTTTTAAAAGTAGATCGATCTTTTTATAAGTGTTATTAAGAACGAAATTAATAACTTGCAGGTGGAAATTAAAGTAAATCTACAATAATAAATCCAAATATATCCCCACAAATTTAGTTAGTAAAATCCCCACACCTCCCCGATCCCAGTCACACCGTTATGCGTGTGATCCCGAGCAAGAGAGTTTGAAAGCACCCTTCGAAATATATCTAAAGCGACTAAGATTCAAGAGATCGAGGATTGAAACGAGAGCATAAAACAATTTTAAAACGTAGGTAAACGAGGGATCTGGACTCATTCCTGGCTCCGTTCGTCATCGGAATCAACTCCTGAAAAATCCAATTATCCCAAGACATATTCTCGTGACACTGACGGGTTATTCAATTATTCATCTAATTAATGATGTCTCAAAAGATACTCATACAGATTTAGACGAATAAAGTGATTTTTAAAATGACCCACGAGACAAAATACATTAAAGCTAGAGGATATTCAATCGAATATCTTATGTATGATCCTAAGATATTTACGTACTCGAAGTTTTAGGCCACAAAAACAATACTAAAAGAAAACAAAAAAAGTTTTTGCTTGGGACAGACGCACCAGTAATTTGCAACCGGCAAGAAGTCTCTCTTTTTTTTTTAAATATTCAGGTGTCCGGAACAGACTAACTTATGCCTACCTTAATTAATTTTGACAAAAAAGCGAGGGATCCAATTAAACTTTGAGCAAACCATGTAAGGACTAGCCACAAGGTGTTGTTAGCACTTAAAAGGAACGAATTTCGAGACGTACCTTAAGAGAGAAAACCGGTAAGGCTCAGGCCCTTTAGGTGTATGGACTTGTTCCAATGGATGTTTCTGGACTTGGCCCATTAAGTGTGGACTTGTCCTAATGGGTATCCTCTTGGTTGGCATTCTTACTAACCTCGGGTTTGGATATCGGATGGACATAGAATTATTCTTAACTTTGTAACTCATATATATGGGTCTCAGGTTATGAATATGATGTCATCATTTCTGTTAATCTCTGGAACAATTTCAGTAATTAATAAATTAAAAAATTGCCTTCCAAGAAGAAGTCTCACACCCTTGATCAGGAGGGAAACTCTTGGGTTTCAATTGGCAAGAAGTTAACGTAATCTTGATTCTAAGGATTATGATAGTAGTTGCTTAGATTAATGGATCTATGGAAAATGGTCTTTATGGGAAATTTGAACCCATTCTTGGAACCAATTGTAAAGAAAAAAATGGAAGAAAAATCAAGTCAATGAATATAGGATTATTATATGGAAGTATCTTTGGTTATTAGGAGACGCAACATTTGGATTGGAAGGCTTCCCCATTGGGTGACACTCATGTTCTTCGTCATAGATAAGCAAATAGGAGGAGTATTATATTTCGCAAGCAAAAGCTATGGTGCTGTTTGGTATAGGTTTTGAACGAGGGTTTTACGGTAATCCGTTCCGTTAAGATTTTTATTTTTAAAGTACTTATTTCTCGCTTAATGAAACAGGTCATTCTCTCAAAATATATCATCTTTAATTTAAAAAATAAGTATTTATTTTGATTAGTGGAACGCACCTAAATTTCTTCCGCCGATAGCAGAAACTACGGGTTTTCCACCAGGACCACCACCATTATTTTGGGCCCCACGATGCATTAATTGGCGATCTGAATCGCCTGCAGAGTAGTATTCTCATTAAAAAATTAGCTTCACCGAATATCGATAGGTGTATCAAAATTCAAATTTTGGTTTATAAAATGGATGGTCATGGACAATTTAACTTGACAAGATCAGGCCATCTATTTTATAAACTAAAATTCAACTTTTAATAGATTTATTGATATTCAATCAAGTTGATTTTTTTGCGTTAATATACTACACTATGAGCCCTACAAGATAAACAATTTGGATTGTACTGTAACATTAACTGCACAGTGAATTAGGGGATGGTACTGTGTAGTGGCGTACGCAGCACCGTACGTATTGCACACCTTCGAGCCGTCAGATCGTGCATCTAACGGCTCAAATCTCATCTCGGTAATGAACGGCTCTCGATCGTTGGTTGCCGAGATGAGATCCGAGCCGTCGAATGCACGATCCGACGGCTCAAAGGTGTGCAGCACGGTGCTATGCACCTTACTACACAACACCAACCCGAAGTCCCCGCACAGTGGGATCCACAATGGGCGGCAGTGGAAAATCTTCACCCCCGGTGGAATGAATTTATAATCTCCAATGGAAAAGGCAAATTTAATTAATACCCGGATGGTAACACTACTTCTGGTTAACTTCTTTAAAGAAATCACATTCTTGGGGTAAGTTTGCACTTATCCTATGAGAGCCCTCTCCCTTTGATGAGGATTTGGTGGATCTTGTAGTTCGTATTATATAAAATAGGATTTCACAAATATATTCTTGTGTCCGCAAACTTATTCGAAACAACTTTTTATTAAGATAAAGTTGTTCACAGATAGCTGACAGCTCGATTCTTTTGCCACCCTAACTAATCTTCGAATCCCACTATCATGAAAAGGCCACTCCACTAATGGGCTTTCTAAATCAACGTGTAGCTATTCCAATGTACATATTTTTGTATAGGGTCAAGCTTTCATTTTGAATATAGATGACAGAGATGAAGGGTGGGTAGATCAAGGGTGGATTGTGGGGCTGTCATGCCCACAAACAATTTCATTAGACAGTGGTAGTAATGTTTTAGTCCCATATTGTTCTTGTTGCCGTTCTCGGACAAAAAAAAAACCCCTTATTTTTTGATACTTGACAAGAGATTAATTAATAATTTGTCTTCTTAGAGAAATAAAAAAATCTATACTGTAGTCCACCCAAAATAAAACCAATTTTGCGCCACAATTCTCTTTTACGAAATCCTATTGAGCAAATCTCAGGTGAATGTAAATTTTGTCTAAAATTCGGAATTTGCAATTCACAATAAAATCGAAAAATTCCGGGCTCACCGATTCAATCCGTTGGTCTAGTGTTCTGCACAAAGATACTTTTCAATTAAAAAACAGATTAATTGGCTATTGAAATGCATGCTATCAATATTATGTGTTTTTTGCATTAAATGATCTTCTTAAGTTTTATAAAAGTAGAAAATGTGATAAAGGTGTACTCGGGATACATTTTTTGCCCAAGTAGGGCTAGGGCTCACAATATGCCAAATGTACTGTAGAGTTAAATATAAGACACCAGTTTACACCGAAAAACAAGATAATTACAAAAACTCGTCGGATCGGAGAGCGGTGCTGCGCAGCATACTGTGCACGGCAAATCGCTGCCGCTCCGGTCTCGCTTGGATGATCGGAATCGTTCACTTCGTAGAGTTCGTCGAGTAGAACAAGTGTACGAAAAATCAGCTCGATCGGATATCATTAAGTGCCTCATCCGAACATTATTATCTTGAAATTATTAATGTCTTGTTCTCTTTACTTTTCAAAAAGTATTTTTCAAAAAATACTCTCTAAATTTCCCCTACTTTCAACATTTCTCTCTCTATTTCTCTCCATTTATTAACCCTACTGTTTTTCAAAAAAAAATCCAAATCCAAATCCAAACATAAGTGTACCAAAAAAAACAGTGGATTTTATCTAGTGTTCTCGGATCTATTAGTTTGAAGACAATAATGTTCGGATGAGGCACTTAATGATATCCGATCAAGCAAATTTTTGGTAAAATTGTTCTACTCAACGAGCTCTACGAAGTGAACGTTTCTGATCGTCGGAGCGAGACCGGAATGACAGCTATTTGCCATGCACAGCACGGGGCTGCACAATGCAAACGATTAAATAGGTAAATAAAAGGAGTTTAAGATCTCCGTACCCAAATTTCTCTGTACTTATGTTTCTATGCATAATTCAATGGCCAAAAACACACTAATACATGGGTACACCAAATTTTTGGTACATAAGTTTTGACTTGAAATAAAAATCGCCTATTAATTATTGGATTGGACGAGATAAATTCCCCCATTAGTTATTAGATTTGACAAGCTAAATTCACTTAAGATGAAGTTGGAAACAAATTTCGTCTAATTTGAATCCTTTCCAATTTTGGCTCTTATTTTTATACTTTTTCGAATTTTCTCGACGTTACAGATAAATAAGTAAATCCAAAAATTTTGATGAAAACTAAAGAAAAATTCCCCAAACATTAGTAATATCAGCTGTCTAGTGACTTTGGAAATTATTCTCCTACATTTCTGTAAAATCCACACAATTTACGGTGGATGTGTGAGGAGTGTGAGCCCTTAGTATAATTTTTCAGTAGTATCTTTCGCTACCGGTCTTTTTTTTTGCTCTACGCTTGCGTTCTCAATCTTCATTCTCTGAAAACAATTCACGCTTCCACCCAAATTCTTGCTTCCGCACGCATACGTAAGACACGCATTGTGTGACTTAGAAGATAACAATGAACATTTTCCCCATGAAATACTTCACGTTTGGAATTCTAGGATCTACAATTATTGTGTCCTCCCGTCCCCATTGGAAAACCAGCATATACTTTCAATACCTCAAATTATTCCAGCCCCTCTGGAAAGAATATCCCTTTGAGATGAGTCCCCATGGCCTTTGATTCCTTCCTGGCCCCGCCTCTCTCTCTCTCTCTCTCTCCAAATCCCACACGCACCCGAATTCGAACAAATACCCAACTCACACCTCTCCCTGTACAAGTAATCACCGATACATATAACCTCAGCAATTATAACCATGTCCACTTCTCTCTTTATAAATCCTGCTCTCTCCCCACCTTCCTCCTCTGCTTCCTCTCCATCTTCATCCAAACAACCCATTCCTCTCAAAATCTCTAGTTTTCCCCCTCAAAAACCACAACCCATTGCCCTTTCTTTGATGTGTAAGAGACCCAGTAGTGTGGGTTTGATTCAGAGGACTTGTGTTGCAACTAACAACATGACCATTAGTGACTTCAGGGATGAAGAGGAGGAAAACCCGCCTCCTTTGCTCGAATCAGAAATCAGTTCTAAGCCTCGACGTATTGCTCTCTTTGTTGAGCCCTCCCCCTTTGCGTGAGTCCCTTATTCTACTATTGAATTAGTTATATATACATAAATGAGGAACCTTTGTGTTGCTTTTAAGCCCAAATAATGGGGACCCATTTGGGTAATTGCTTTCTTGTTTGATTTAGATTGTTTTATGTTTCTTTGTGTTCAATGATTTGAATTTAGTTGTATGAGGTTGAGCTATAAGTCCAAATAAAAAGTGTTTCCCTACGGGAATAAGTTAAGGAGATTTTGTTGTTGTTGACAAGTCTTAGTTGTTTCCACTAACCAATAAGTTGTTGAAAAATGTTGTGAAAAATGTCACGTTGTTTCGACTAACCAATAATTTGCCAAATGTCAAGTTGTTTCCATTAACCAATAACTTGTTGATTAATGTGAACAACTTGGTAAAATGCCATAAGTTGTTGCTGAAAACGGTCAGTGGAAATATGGCCGAGGACCCAGTTGGGTAATTGCTTGCTTGTCTGATGTTGCTAGTCAATTTGAAGATTTTGAATTTAGATGGTTTCATTGTTCTTTGTGTTTGATGGGTTGAATTTGGTGGTATGAGGTTGAGCTATGGGTGTTTGTTGATTTTGAGGTGCTTTTTGATTTAGATGGTTTTATGTTTCCTCATGTTATAGGAGTAAGTCCAGATAATGGGGACCCAGTTGGGTAATTGCTTGCTTGTTGATGTTTGTCAAGTTGACTATTTTTTATTTTGATGGTTTCATTTTTCTTTGTGCTTAGGTTTAATCTAGTGGTATGAGGTTGAGCAATCGGCGTTTGTGGATATGATGTATTCATTTGGTGTTGTGTTTTTATGAGTTGTCAATTAGAACAGTAATTGGCTTGGTGTTAATCTAGATTCTGAATATGTTAAAAAACCTTGGTGAGTTAGCTTTTCTTGCTTGTAAAAGGAAGTTCTAGCAACGCATCCTGCCGGCTGTTGTTGATATGGATTTTAGTGCCTTATAAGTCGGGTTTCGAATGACATTGGTTGGTCAATGGTTTTGGTGTAAATAAATTCTGTTCATCTCATAAGCATACCTTCTGATTTTTCCATATGGGCAAAAAATAACTGTGTGGCTGAAAAAAATATTGATTAGCTTTGATATTCTTGGATTTTGATTTCTGAGAATCATTGTAAGTTTACCTGCAACAGATACTCGCGTTCTATTTTGTCTCACAGAGTTGTAGTCGTATCCATGACTTGGTCAGCTTACTGATTCAGCTGATGTATTTGATGCGTGGATTTATGATATCAAATTCATGACTTGTATGCGAACCCTAGCGTGTCCTTTGTACCATAAGTGTGATACTTGCAAGTTCAAACATGGCTACCGAATTAGGCGTATAAATTCTACGGAGTATTCCATGTAGCTTCATGGGATTTATTCTTGACTTTTGAATGGTCGTGAAGTTGCGATGAAGTCGCTTAGCTTGTGCTGAATTTGTTGGTCATTCTGTTGTTTATTTGTATTACATGGCATCTTGACTTCAGGAATTTATTTTATCTTGAAGTCGCTTTCCTATAGTTTGGATTTTACTCTGAGGAGCTGTCTCTACAAATAATTTAAGGATGGTTATTGGTTATGCTTAAACATAAGTTAGCCGGTAGATTATCTGTTGTTTTCATGCTTTTAGTTTTCAGAATTTGTTGTGACAGATTTAGTATTGATATATTTTCCATACCGACTTGAATTACAAATTGCTATTTTTCACGGTGCTGGGTGGTTTTATACTGCAGCCGTGATGCATTGCCTTTATAAACTTTGACGTTATTGGTGTAGATTTCATAAAGTTGCTGTTTGCTTTTCACCTGATCTTTTGATTAACTATAAGCATCTTGAGTTGCCTATATCTCTTGCTACCTATTTTTACGAATTCAATTCAATATGTGCTTCAGTTTAACTAATTAAAATATTCATTTCTGATGTGATTCTCATGACACACCGGTGCTGTTGATGTTTTCCAATGTGTTTTTTTTTTTTTTTTTGTATTTCTGTTTCGTTGTTCGCTTCTTGCAATCCCTTTTTGACCTACGTTATGTTTGATGATGTGCAAACTTCGTTAATTTCTGCTGCCGAACTCTTGATAATATCTCCAAATGTCACCTCGTCTTTCAGTTTGTGTCTGTCAGGTAAAATATCCTGATTATACTCCATTAAAATGGCACCAAATACCCAACTAATAACAATTCAACTATTGGGTCACACTCGTGTAAAATTTACAAACTCATGCTGGGTACATCTGCCAACCTTGAGTTCAATATATTGTTGCTTATGACGTCCTCTCCCTTTCGTTTTCTCTCCTCTTTGACGTTTTTCATAAGATGCAATTGTGCAAAAAATGTAGAGCCTTGAAGTTTTTATATGAAGCAGGATATATTGGAATGTGGTCACCAGAAATATTTTTTAGTGCCAATTAATCTTCTTTTTCTTTTAATAAGCATTTTAGATGCCATTTTTCACTGTTGAAATGACCTTTATGAGTAGAGTAAAAGTCGTTATTGGTGACTGTTCTGTAACCTTTTCCCATTTTCTATCGATTATGCAGTTATGTTTCCGGGTACAAGAATCGGTTCCAGAATTTCATTAGGTATCTGCGGGAAATGGGAGATGAGGTACATTCCTGTCTTTTTGCAAAATTTTATTTGATTGCAGTGGTGATGTCTAGAAGAAGAGCCTTTTAGTTCTTGACCACGTGAGCTGAGTTCCAAGCCTTTTGGTTCTTCGGCCTAGATGAGATGAGTAGAATGTTTCAAGTTCAGGCATTGTAACAAGCTTTACTGGCCTATGTGGTAAAAATTGTCTGCTTGTTTAACCACATGTTAAGCTAACGAAGCTCAAGAGTTTTATTTTGTTTAGCTGCAGTGTGTTTTTTGTTTTGACTTTTGAAAGGTGTCAATTGACAAACAAATCATGCTTGTCTGAACTCTACCTCTTTCTTGGTTATTTTTTTTAATAATGTCAAACTTTTAGTGACTCGATGTTTTCATGTTGGGAAATGGTCTTTTCTCAAAGAATGGATGAAACTTGTCTGCATTACTCAGCCAAAGCCATTCTTTTGACTTTCCACACCTGATATGGTTTACAAATTAACTGTTTGGACTTTTATTTTAGCCATGTTTACCTATGTCTTTACTTGATAAGTGATAAAATAGCTTCGGGACACCTGTTGTAGGTGATGGTTGTGACAACTCATGAAGGAGTTCCCCAGGAATTTTATGGAGCAAAATTGATTGGATCTCGAAGGTTGTAATTCCCAAATTCTTGTTATAACACTGTCCTCGTACTTCTTTTTTTGGTTCTCGCTGCATCTTATTGCTTCAAAGTTTCTTTTCCTGTGCTGTCAAGGTGAAGTAAAAGTTCTGTACCAATTTATGAGTTCCAAATTCGAATACACAGTGTCGAGCAGATGCATTGTACTCTTTGGCTGACTACAAATGTAGGTGTTTTCTGATAATGTCAATCTGTATTTTGCAGCTTCCCCCTTCCCTGGTACCAAAAGGTTCCTCTCTCCTTAGCGCTAAGCCCTAGAATAATCTCAGAGGTTGCCAATTTTAAGCCTGATATCATACATGCATCATCACCCGGTATTATGGTGAGTATCATATTCTTGCAATTGCTCCTCTTCTTCATGCTTGATTATAAAATCGACCGTTCCCTTAAGTCTTTGATGAACGAATAATTTTCTTCTTCTGTGTCATTGACAGTTTGTGTTTGTGTTTCTGTAGGTATTCGGCGCTCTCATTATCGCAAAACTATTATGTGTGCCTTTAGTGATGTCTTATCACACGCATGTACCAGTGTAAGTAGTACCCCAGCTCATTTTTCTTAGAGACTTCTTCGCATGCTTTTCATTAAATTAATCTTTCTTCTACTAGTAGATAGCCGCAAATGCAAAAAAAGGAAGGAGAAATGTTTAGTAGAAAACCCTGCAGTAACATTTCATTACAAAGCCATAGCATTGTCAGAAATTTGAATTTCGAGTTTTATTTTCGTTGAGCCTGACTTCCTTTTTTGCCCTGCAGATACATACCAAGATATACCTTTAGTTGGTTGGTCGCACCTATGTGGTTGGTTATAAGTAAGTGAATTTTCAATACTTGACACTGGTTCCAGCTTTTCTTATCGGTCAGCTAGTAATTTTTATTTGCTATCTTTTCTCTACAGAATTTCTTCATAGGGCAGCTGACCTTACACTAGTGCCATCAGCTGCCCTTGCAAAGGAGCTGGAAGCAGCTAGAGTAACAGCAGGTGAATGAATATTTCTTGCTTAGTTGGTAACTCGGTCAATGTAATTACGGTGAACTTCCCATTTTTGCCTCTGATTCAGATGTATTTTGGTGGTATTTGGCGTTTTTTCTAACAGTAGTATATGCTCATTTTGTAAAAATGGCACTTCAGCTGAATACGTATTGATTCTTTGTTTTGTCTTCAGGTAATAAAATTCGTCTCTGGAATAAGGGTGTTGATTCTGAAAGCTTCCATCCCCAATATCGTTCTCACGAAATGCGGATAAGATTAAGGTAGGACCTTTCTTCATTCCTTGCAGTTTCATTTGCCACATAATATGTGTTACTTCTGATAATATTATGATGTACTTTTTGAATCAGCAATGGCGAGCCCAAGAAGCCATTGATAGTCCACGTTGGGCGACTAGGTGTTGAGAAGAGTTTAGATTTGCTCAAAAGGTACTTCTCTTATATCTCCAATAGAATGATGCTTGAACTCTAGAGTGCCTAATGCCTGTCAAATCCTTTCCTCATTCTTTAGCACCATTTCTCTGAGATCAGCCGATCATGAAAGTTGTACTTTTGACAATTTACACGGATCAGCAATTTTGAAATTATTGTTGCACTCTCCTTTGTTTACAATAAGCAAGCACTGCACTTTTGTGGATTGCTTCGTAGTTAGTATTCAACAATAACCATTGACTATTGGGATGTATGATTGAACAGTGTCATGGACAAGCTTCCAGAGGCACGAATTGCTTTTGTCGGAGATGGGCCATACAGGTAACTGATTGCAGCATCTACATAGTTATTATGATTCTCTATGAAGTCTTTGGGTTGTACTGAAAACCACCAATTAGTCGCCTGGAATCTGGATCATGGAATTGAGTCTAATGAATGGACTAAGTTTTGCAACATGCTTTGGGGTGCTAGATCTAGAAATCCTGAGACTTCTTTCCAAACCTGGTATACCCAATAGTCACATAGACTACTTATTGCCCATGATCTTCTAAAAGCTATAGAGTTTGCAAAGGAAACGATCTGTACATATTTGTTCTGCGTTATTAAACTGCTTCTGAGGTGTTGTTGCCAATGTGCTGGCAAATTTGAAAAAATGGTACTTTCATTGTCAACTGCAGTCATTAGAAACTGTCACCCAGTTTTATGCAAGATTATTTTCAAGTCAAAAATTAAGCTTGCCCGGTTTACTGCTTTTGATAAAAACGATGACTAAATTGTTCGACTTTGCATCAATGATGGTCACCTATATTTACTTTCCTTCAAAATATCTTGCATGGTTGGTTTTTGGCAGGGAGGATCTTGAAAAGCTGTTTAGTGGCATGCCAGCGGTATTCACAGGGATGCTGGGAGGTGAGGAGCTCTCTCAGGCATACGCCAGTGGAGATGTTTTCGTGATGCCTTCAGAATCAGAAACACTTGGGCTCGTCGTTTTAGAGGCCATGTCATCAGGACTTCCTGTGGTCGCAGCACGCGCAGGAGGACTCATAGACATAATTCCAGAGGACCATGAGGGTAAAACCGGGTTTTGCTTTAGTCCAGGAGATATCGACGACTGTGTGAACAAATTGAAGCCGTTGTTGCATGATGTTGAACTAAGAGAAACCATTGGAAAAGCTGCGCGCGAAGAGATGGAGAAGTACGACTGGAGGGCTGCCACCCGGACAATCCGCAACGAGCAGTATAATGCTGCCATTTGGTTCTGGAAGAAAAAGAGAGCGCAGCTTCTGAGACCTTTCCAGTGGCTTTTCAAGCGTATTTTCCAGTCGCCCGAAGTCAGCTACTGAAGAGATGTACTGATCGTAAACCCTGGGTTCGAAAATCAGAAAAAAATAGTGTGGGGATTTCAATGGCCTTGTGGGATGCCTGTTCAATTGTTTTTGCTTGCATCGGACGTATTGATTTGTATAAAGTGGACCGCAAGGTTCGATGTCTGTTGGGTTGTGGTTAAGCATCTAGGGGAATTCATTGATTTGAATGTACGCTCAGTGCAATAAACAGGGGATGCTGATTGTTTATTGCATTAGTACTTTGTCTGTAACATACCTGGTTTTTTTTTTTAATGAAGTATTGTGATTTTTTAGGACTTTCATTTGTGTTGCAAACAAAATAACTGGAGAAAAGAAGTGAACACCAACAAACTCTTCTCGAGAGAAGATCATTGTTAAATCATATGGTTGAAATTGCACAGAAACAGAATTACAGAAATTTTCGATACACACCTCCTTCCCCGCAATATCTTCTCACCTTGACATATCCCCAAGTCTACAAACACAATACTCGACCATAATTTTGGATACAATTGCGTCCAGAGTCGTTCAATGCATGTAAACCCATGTGCATCGAATGGCTCTAGACGTTTCATTCTTTGTATGATTCAACAAATGCTGTTCAACCATCATATTGTCTTTTCAAGTATCGCATGCACATCTTTGGCATTTCTAAAGCTTTAATTTGTACAGATAGAACTAAAATCTTCCAAGGTTTTATTTATTTTTATTTTTATCAAAGAGAAGGCTTCTACAATTTCAGAGTCTTGTCAAGTTTGGAATGCGTTTAGCCATATTGAAAGCTTCATTTAGTTGGCAGATGAGAACTTTAGCACTCATGAGAAATTTGTTTAGTACAGTATTTTCGTACAGGTAATTGCCTTTAGGCACGAACAAATTAATCCCAAGTTACACTCGGCTTTTTTGTAAAAATATATGCATGTCTGATTTGTTGGGTAATGCCTAAGAACACCACCAAGCAAGCACACAAGCAACTCAAGCTATAAACACAAGATTACGATGAGCAATACCCTAACCCTCTATCCTTTACTCTCTCTTGTCTCTTTCTCCTATCTCTCTCTAAAAAGTCAGCCACACACACACCCTACACTAGGGTACAAGAGAAACATAAGTAACATAAGAGACTCCTAGGAAATACCAAAAATATCCATCACAACAAAGGGTATTACACGATGAACCCCACTACTATCAGTGGACCCCAACGATCACCCCCTCCACCCAAAGTGGATGACTGTTGATCAAATGAGAATCCGCACCCCCTCGCTAGGAATGCTCTTCCTTCTCCCCACCTCCTCCCGAGATGTCCGCGCTTCCAACGGAATCGCCCGCACCCCCTCACCAAGGTGACCCGCAAGGATCAACACCTTGCGAAAGGTGGTGAGTACTTTGTCCCTCCTCCCCCTTCACCGATCAAATCAAGAGCTCCAGACTATCCGTTTCTAATGGGGTATTTATGTTTTTCAGTTTTGTAAAGAAATCCCCCTAAGTTCACCTAAATGGTCCCTTAAAACTACCCCAGCGCCACTAATGACACCATTCTTACCTTCAGATTTGCTCCCGTTTGTGTTCATCTTCAAAAAACCTTTGGGTGGCCGAAGCCACCCAACCTCTCACCAACAGTGCTATTTTTTATTATTGTATATCTAAATGTACACTCTTATCGACAGAGCTGATCATGATCGGGTTTCGTTGAAAGAAATAAAGGCTGACTGGCATTCTTTTCTTGACACCAAAGTGGCAAATTCTTTGTTCCACGGGCAGCCTACGAAGCTTGCGAAAAAGGCTTTGGATTTGGGTCTGCTGGTCAGTCTTGGTCTGTTGGGTTGCTTAGTTAGATTTTGAAAGAATTTGGACAAGAGAAGTGCTTTTTCATTGTATAATTACCAAAGTGAGACATAGCTCTATTTAGGGCATGTACACAAGAGTAGCCAAATGAACACTTTTAGGTATTTTAGCTAATTTAGGACACAAAAACAGGCTGCACCAGCTTCGGCAAATTGGTAGCCATTTTTCCTTCACAAAAAATGCTCGGTGTATATAACGAGCCACTGTTCACAATGTATTTATTATAATATTATTTGTTTCTCTCACCTCCCTCCCACTCTCTTATTCTCACTGGTCCCTTTCTCTACTATAATATTATAATATTATTTGTATCTATTATAATATTTTTTGCCGGTTTGGGATGAGGTAAAGTAGAGAGGCTGCTGCAAGTGGGACGGGATTTTCGATGAAAATAGGTAGGTAAAATGTACTGTTCATAGTCATTTTTGCTCACAATTGATGTACATGCTCTTATAGAGCAATTTTGCCGAGCTTTCCATCTCCCAAACTCTAGAATTATCTAGTTTTACCATGTACGCTTAAACGATAATTCGCCAGGTCAACCCATGATAAAAACTAGTCTTGCCCCATGTCCTGGACTTGTTTCAAAATATCTACTCCAAAGGTATGTATTGCTTGTAATGTTTTTACCCTAGATCAATGGCGGAAGTGTGTGGGCTGTCATAGGCTGAAGCCCAATTGGGCTTCGAAAAACCAAAAAAAATAAGAAAAACCAAAAAAAATAAAAAAAAATTATATGTAAAATTTCAATCCATTTATGTTTAGCCCATCCCATTTGTTTTCAGCCCAGCCCAATTGTCGAGCAAACAAAACACAACGCCTCAGCCCCATATATTGTTTTCCTCCATTGTCGTCATCCACGTTCGTTTCCCTCCCTCGCACAAACGCCCGAACCTGAAGCGACGATTTCAACCGGTGAGTAATGAGGCTTCCTTTGATCTATTGAGGTCTAAGCCGGACCTTTCTCCGGAAGTCTCTTTGGCCAGAAGAAGGAATGACCAAGATGAAGAAAATTGATTGGGCGAAAGGGCTAGACTGATACTCCAAAATCGGTGAGTAAGGAGTATACTCTTATTAACAACTCGGGTTAAAAAACCACTGCCCTTACCTGAGGAGTCGTGTAAAAAACCCAGTCCTTGCTACAGCGGAAATAGCATTTTCAGCTATGAAGAATGTGAAAAATGATCTATGCAACAAAATGGAGGATGATTTTCTAGCGGATTCTATGATTATGTACATCGAAAGAGATCTTGTCCAAGACATCGGTCAAATTCGATAATAGATGATTTCTATTCTGTGAAACATCGTAGGGTACAACTTCGATAGTGTACGGTTTTTTTATTTACTTCTCTTTTATTTCTTTTTGAACATTTACGTATTTATATATAAGTTTGCCTCTTTTTGGTTTATATATATGTAATTTGGGTTAGCCCAGGTAAATTTAATTCCGGATTCCGCCCTTGCACTAGATGTAATATGCATGGACATTTGGTTAGATACGGAGGTATCCACTCCCAAGTGAAAATAAACACAATTGTGGAGTAATTTTCTGATAATTCCATTCATCGTAGTTGTACAATATATATAGTACAAACATTAACAAGGAAAGAATACAAGATTACATGGAAATATTCTACACTTATGGCATAAAATAAGATTACACAATTAAGGATATTGACCAAATCAAATATTGACTAAATCATATCCTTAATTCTAGCACTCCCCCTCAAGTTGGAGCATGTATATCGCACATGCCTAACTTGTCTAAAGAGTGACTAAAAACACTGCTGGCAACAGCTTTGGTAAGGACATCGGCTAGTTGGTCTGCAGACTTCACAAACGGGAAAGCAATGATTCCGGCTTCAAGTTTTTCTTTAATGAAGTGCCTATCAATTTCCACATGCTTCGTCCGATCGTGTTGGACTGGATTATGAGCAATCTCTATAGCAGAAGTGTTGTCACAATACAGCTTCATTGTCTCCTGAGAGTGAATACCCAAATCCTTAAGCAAGTTCTGCAACCATAGTAACTCACATACTCCAAAAGCCATGCCTCTATATTCAGCTTCTGCACTTGACCTTGCTACCACCTGTTGTTTTTTACTCCTCCAAGTCACAAGGTTGCTCCCTACAAAAGTAAAGTATCCTGATGTAGATTTTCTGTCGTCAGATGAACCAGCCCAATCTGCATCAGTGTAACCTTCTACCTTCAAGTGATTATTCTTGTTGAACAATAACCCTTTACCCGGAGCAGACTTTAAATATCGCAATATGCGTTCCACAGCATCCATGTGAGGTTTACGAGGATCATGCATAAACTGGCTTACTATGCATACTGAATAAGCAATATCTGGCCTAGTATGGGACAAGTAAATTAATTTTCCCACAAGTCTCTGGTATCTTGCTTTATCAGTAGAAGTTGCATGTAAACAATTAAACAACTTGTGATTTTGTTCAATAGGGGTATTTGCATGCTTACATCCAAGCATACCTGTTTCAGTTAACAAGTCAAGAACGTATTTTCGTTGAGACAAGAAAATACCATTCTTTGAGCGGGCTACCTCGATTCCGAGAAAGTATTTTAAATCTCCAAGTTGTTTCATTTCAAACTCTAAGGCCAAGTGTCGTTGTAAGCTCTCAATTTCTTCTTGATCATCTCCTGTCACCACCATGTCATCAACATATATAATCAAAGCAGTAATTTTACCCATTCGATGCTTTAAAAACAACGTATGGTCTGAGTTGCTTTGTTTATATCCGAAGCTCTTCATAGACTTGGTAAATCTACCGAACCAAGCTCTTGGAGACTGTTTTAACCCATACAACGCCTTTTTAAGTTTGCATACCATTGTAATATCTGAGTATTTTTCCACACCTGGAGGGGGATCCATATACACTTCCTCTGTAAGATCTCCATGTAAAAAAGCATTTTTTACATCAAACTGAAGAAGTGGCCAATCTCGGTTCACCGCCAAAGACAGGAGCACTCTAACTGTATTAAGTTTGGCAACAGGTGCAAAAGTTTCCTGATAGTCAACCCCATAAGATTGCGTATATCCTTTCGCAACCAATCGAGCTTTATACCTCTCAATTGTCCCATCTGCTTTATGCTTGACCGCAAAGACCCATCTACATCCCACGGTCTTTTTTCCTTTCGGTAGAGTCACAAGCTCCCAAGTATCATTTTTCTCAAGCGCTGCCATTTCTTCTGCCATGGCTTGAGTCCATCTATCATCTGCTAGAGCCTCCTGCATTTTACTAGGAATAGGAACAGATGATAACTGTAGCACATAAGACGCATATGACTTGGACAGTTTTTGACAAGACACATAATTACTAATGGGGTATCTAACGTTGGATTTAGGATCAGGCTCATATTTAACAGGTGGTACACCACGATTAGAACGAGGCGGAAGACGATATTGAGACACTTGAGATTCAGAAAAAAGATCATCACTACCAGTGGAGTTAGGGTTAGTGGATACCTCTGGAGGAATCTCAGAAGAAGACTGGCTCAGTGGTTGTGTTGAATTGTTGGGAGGCATTGTACTATCATGAAGAGCATTATCTTCAGTATGAGACGTCTCTGGTTCAACAACCGATAACTCTTCCCTTTCATCTGAAAATTCACCCTGTCCTGAAGAATCTCCGGACGAAGAAATATTTTCTGAGGTAAAAAATGCTTCCAGTTCTGCATAATTTATCACTTCGTCTGAATTCTCCCCTGGAAATGGTAAATTAGGAATTGGCGCCCTGTAAAAAAGTTCGGTCTCGTGGAAGGTAATATCCATGGAAACATAAAGCCTTCGAGTTTTTGGATCAAAACACTTGTAGCCTTTTTTATTGTTCCCATATCCCACAAAAACACACTTCAAAGCACGAGATTCAAGCTTAGTCTGTTGGCGAGGATGCAAATGAACATAAACCACACACCCAAAAATTCGTGGAGCCAGAAGTACTACCGGTGGGAGAGTGCAATGGTCAGAAAGGGCATCCAATGGTCTTCGAAAATTAAGAACACTGGATGGCGTACGGTTCATTAAATAGACCGCCGAATTCAAAGCTTCACCCCACAAGTAAATAGGAACATGACCACCAATTAAAAGAGACCGAGTAATTTCCAATAAATGTCGATTTTTTCGCTCTGCGACACCATTTTGTTGAGGAGAATCTGTGCAAGATGTTTGGTGAATAATCCCTTCAGAGTGCATAAATTCCATCAATTCTTTCTTTTCGTACTCACCACCATTATCAGAACGAAAGACTTTTATTGGAACACCAAACTGAGTAGTTATCATTTGATGGAACATGCGAAAAATTGAACAAACATCACTCTTGTGTTTCATTTGATAAACCCAAGTCATGCGAGTGCAATCATCAACAAAAGTTATAAACCACCTCATCCCATTAAGAGTAGAAATTGGGGCCGGTCCTCAAACATCTGAATGAACTAATGAAAAAGGTAAATCTGTTTTATGATCACTCAAATGAAATTTAGTACGATAACTTTTTGCTTTCACACAAGTTTCGCAAACAAAATCTGAAAGATTACATCCATGAAACAAGGATGGAAATAATTTCCTAAGATAGCCAAAGGAAGGATGTCCCAATCTCCTATGCCATAACCAAATTTCCTCCTTTTTTTTATTCATCGAATCTCCATTTACCACAAGAGCGTGCCCTTTTTTATCGGATTGTTGGAATCCATCTTCAAGATAGTACAATCCGCCCATTTGTCTACCACTGTCAATCTTATCCCGAGTATGGATGTTCTGAAAGACACAGTGAGTAGGAAAAAATAGAGCAACACAATCATGAGATTTGGCTAATTGATTCACAGAGAGAATATTACAATTTAACGACGGCACAAATAAGACATCATGGATTTTTAACGTGGAAGATAATGGAACTGTACCAACTCCAATAACCGGAGATGATACATCATTAGCAGTGGTGATAGTGGCTTTGGAACATTTAGGAGATAAATGACTAAACTTATAACGATCACAAGTCATATGGTCTGTTGCGCCAGAGTCAATTATCCAATTACTATTTCCAGTAAAAGACATACCAGACTTAGCAGTGAATGCAAGGGTTGTGGCTAGATTTGCTTTTGGATCATAATTGGTACCGTCCAGCCGTTCCGGAGTGATGAGAGAGGATGTTTCCTGCATATGGAGACCAAACACAATAGTCGAAGATTCGTTCTTCTTTGGTGATTTAGCACCACTTACTTCAGCCATGACGGCACTAGAAGAAAATTTTGCAGCGGAATGATATGAACAGAAACACCAACAATTGTGAATACAGGACCTACTTCAATTCCTAGAGTTTAAGAAAAGGAGATTGAAGGTGGCTCTGATACCATGAAAATAAACACAATTGTGGAGTAATTTTCTGATAATTCCATTCATCGTAGTTGTACAATATATATAGTACAAACATTAACAAGGAAAGAATACAAGATTACATGGAAATATTCTACACTTATGGCATAAAATAAGATTACACAATTAAGGATATTGACCAAATCAAATATTGACTAAATCATATCCTTAATTCTAGCACCAAGTACTGGCCGGATGAGAGATCGAAAATTCATTCTTTTGGCTTCGTACAGTGGGCTGCAGCTGTACTTGAATGAGCTGGCCGGGCTTCCATCTTGGTGGATATGGCTACACAACTTTTTCCAGGAGAAGCATGGCCGGGCATTGAAGTTTTGGTTATATTCTCCCTGTGACTGTGTGTTTACACCCATTTTTGGCCAAAAATTAGGAAATGAATTTACGGGGTAAAAGGTAGCCTCGAGGGTCGAGGCCCTAGCCTTGAAAGACCTTACGACCAGTTGCCCACGAATTAGGGCCGGTTCTTAAGAAATGATGGGCCTTCCATATAGGCCTAAATCAGTCAAAGGCCTAAGGCTTGAATCAGTCCACCAGGCCTGAGTATTTCGTCCAGGCCTAACCCAAATTCCTAGAAGTAACAAAGGCCTAAGAAATGGGTCCAAATTGGTAGAAGCCTTGGTTTTCTCACCAGGCTTGGGCTCAGAAGGCTTACATTGGGCAAAGGCCCATGATTTACCAACAAGTTCAGGCCCAATTGATGAAAGGCCCACTACTTTAAGAGCATCGTTAAAGCCTTTAATGAGCAATGAGGGGGCTTTGAGCTGCTCACAAGTAGCTCAAAGGCCTTAAACTGCTCACAAGGAGCTCAAAGGCCTTAAACAGCTCACAAGGAGCTCAAAGGCCTTAAGCTGCTCACAAGTAGCTCAAAGGCCTTAAGCAGCTCACAAGCAGCTCAAAGGCCTAGAATGTTCTTGTTTGGCAGATCTAGGTAAGCTGCTTACAAGCAGCTCAAGATTTGAGTCTTTACTATCCTTTAGCATGAAGCAAGGCTTGAGACACGTGGCAACCATGCATGGAGACATCCCAAGCAGCTCACAAGCAGCTTAGGCCTGGACAAGCAGCTCAAAGGCCTATATCTAACATCATATAAGCTGCTCACAAGCAGCTCAACCAAGCCTGCGTTTTTGGCCTTGGTGGGCCCAAATATCCCTTTTTTATAAACATTCATGCTCATAAGCAGCTTAAAGGCCTCAAGCTGCTCACAAGCAGCTCAAAGGCCTAGAATATTCCTGATAGGCAGGTCTGGGTAAGCTGCTCACAAGCAGCTTAAGGTCTGAACTGATGGGACCCCATTCTTCAGCATGAAGCAAGGCCAGAGACAGGTGGCACACATGCAGCCTTTGGGGCTGTTGGTGAATGATTCATGCAGACCTAAGCAAGCTGCTTATAAGCAGCTCATCCAGGTCTGGTTAATCCTTTGTTTCTGGATCCTTCTTCCGTAAAAGATGAACCTCAGAGGATTTAGAGGGCCCACAAGTATGCAAGGTCCAATAAAATGATAAGAAAGGCCTGGTGAAGTATTGGTCTGCAGCTGTGGTGGGCTCAGAATGGCCTGGATACTACAGAAACTAAAATTTTCTTTGCCCTTTTTCAAAGTTATATGCAGAAAAGAAGGATTTTTCAGGCCTTTACCATTTCCTTGGAGTAAAAGGCACGTTTTTATCAAAGAATAGCCTCTCATTGGAGCATTTTGAAGCAGCTCAAAAGGGACACTTGGCAGCCATGCATGAAGGCCTGTGGAAGCAGCTTGAACAGCTCAAGACCTGGAACATCTGCCTATAAATACCAGAGTTGAAGGCCTTGGCAAGGGTCCACGACCATCAAGCCCCCGGCTTATGCAAATTTATTTTTCAATTATCTTTAGTTTCCCGTTCAATCTAGCCAAGCCTAGATTTTATTTCATTTCCTTGTAGTCAGACTTTATTAAACCGTTAATGAAGTCCTTTTATTTCTGTTTTAGGCCTTGCTCTACCTTTCTTTCCATTTTTTACACGATTAGGAAATTTTAAGTCCTTAGCCCGCAAAGGCAAACCACGAACCTCCTCACGGTCTCCACCCTTAGGCCGTGCACTTTCGTCCAGTTAGAAGTCAGATTAAGGCTTCCAGGCCTTGATACGAATTTGGGCTGCAATCCAGCCCTGGCACGCCCGCATCAGGCCTAGGACTGCACTACTCGCCGTTCCTAGGCCAACTGTAACATTTTTCGGAACAAACACTGTGAAATAAAGAGTCACCCTCTTCTGCATTTTCTGGTCGACCGCCCTACCTAAACTAATCATCATATCGGTCCCTAGGCTCCATTGCTGGAAAGGCTCTGCTTCAAAACCGTACGTGGAGCTTCCGCCTCATATGGCTCCTCTAGGGATGGAGGTAGGCCCAGCCCAGTCGTTTTTCGTGCCTATCCATTAGTACCGTGAAGTAAAAAGTCACCCTCTTCCGTGCTTGAAACTACTAGTTACAACTCCCCTTTACCTGTTACAGGATTCAAAATTTAATTGTCAATGTCCCTTGGTGGTAGCTTACGCCCTAATTGGCACAGTACGTAGCAATTACTTATGTTTGTTTTTTCCGATTTTTTTTTCCCTGTTTTGTGTTTCTGGCAATCTATTAACCATTTTTTATGAGATGAGAGCGTGGGAATTGATAACTGATGAAAGAAGCGAATTAAAGCTGAAGAACGTCCTATCCAAAATGTTTTGGAAATATAGTGTTGATGTTCGTTAGCTGTCTCAGCGAATAGACACCCTTTCACCTTCCTTGTGGCATAAAACAATCTTCACGTATCATCGAGACCTCAACATGTTGGCCAACTTGGGAGACGTGTCCGGTCAACTCAATGAGCTCTGATCAGGGACAACACCACTCTGAGTGTGCTTCTTTGGTTTGCATGGCACCTTGCGGGACCTGGAAGCCAGAGTCTAGGTCACTTGTGACTACGTTCTGCGGGAGTTACAATTTATCTTAGGACAAGAGAACCATATCATGGGCTTGTGTGAGCTGTAGGCTCTTCATTCTAGTGTATTGCCAAACATGAAGGCTAAACTTGGGTGACGGTATTAGAGCTTCCACACCTCCCTCTTTATTCTACTTCTGCCACTAGAGTAGCGAGCAAACTACTCGAATTTGAGATGCACCAGTCTCATGGAATTCTTCGTTACTTTGCAAAATTCTCTAGTTTTGCTACGATTGCTTGTTATTTGAGGCGACGAACTGTTCACAAACTAATTAATATTTTATTGTTTTATTTGTGAACAAGTCCTCACTTTTTTCCCTTTTACAATTTTACTCTCTCCATCTCTAAATAAATAGCCGGCTCGCAAACCTAGGCTTTTAAAAAGATACAGTTTTTCGTTAAAAAAATCAAACTTTTTTCACAACTTGAAAAAACTCATTGATATCTATTGATTTGTGAAAAAATAATAATTTTTAAACAAAAAAAATGCATCTTTTTAAAGGTTTAGATTTGCGATCCGGATATTTATTTAGAGACAGATTGATTATTATTCTTTTATTTGAAGAAGGAAATAATATACTCCCTCCGTCCCTTATTTTGTGTCCAGTATTTCATTTTGAGCTGTCCCTTAATAAGTGTCCATTTTGTAAAGTTAGGGGGGTAAAAGTTGGTGCATTGTCTATTTTGTCCATAAAAGTAGATTTCATTTTAAAAAGTTAGTGAGTAAAAGTGTAATGATGATCGGTAAATAGGGAAAGTGGAGGAAAAAGTTGATGTGAAAGGTGTAATGATAATGTATTTTTAATAAGTTGGAGTTACGAAATAGGACACTTAAAAAGGGACGGAAGAAGTATTAGGAGACCATAAGTTAGAATAGAAAGTCTGATACAGTAGGCATTATAAAAGGTGACTTGTTAAAGTAAAAAAGTTGTTTTTAGAGACTAATTTGATTTGAAATTTAGAAAGTTTGATGTGGATCATGCTCTTACACTAGATCATATTGTAGCCTTATACCGGTCTTCTAAGGCTTCGTTCCAAAAACCTTTTTAAAAAATAAGCAGTTTATTTCACATTTTCAAACTCAAAAATAAAGTAAATGAAAAATAATTTTTTAATTTTTTTTACATTGTATAAAAGATCTTATTGAGATCTTTCAAACAAAATCCATATTGCATATTTTTAAATTTCAATAATTTCATAATTTTTGAATTTGAAATTGCCTTCTTAAAAAATAAGAGTTTTTTTTTGTTCCGAAACAGAGCCTAACGTGTAATAGTGTATATGTATAGCTGCTGAGAAAAGGTATTAGCTGTGCGTGGGTTTCACTCGTGCAACTATTTGAGAACCTATCCAACTGGTCCTAAAAGCCAAACCGAACAAGCCCAAACATTTGAAATTTCAATTGTTGAAGATTCCTTATTTACAGGAACTCTGCTACAGTTATAGCACTTGCTGCACAACAACCATGCACAGATCTATTTTGCGCTCGTTTTGGATTTCTTAAAGATGAACGGAGCCACTCATTTTGTTCCAAATGCGTCGTTTACGGTCCCTGTAAAAAATCACCTCAATCCGATATCGAAAAGGGTGTTTACGAATCATCCAATTTTGCTTCAAAAGATGTTGTGTAGCAAGTGTTGTACCTGTAGCTTTTCTGTATTTACAGCGACGTGGAACAACCATGCTGCTTCCACGTATGTTTTTTGCACATGTCTTGCACATATATTTTTGTGGAATTCATATCGGGGTCCCATAAAAATAATCCGAATCGCTCATCTTTTTTAAAATACCTTTTGGAGGGTTCCTGTAAAAAAATCAGTTCCAACGGATATTGGTAATGACTTTTTTAGAATTTGTAGGACAAAACAGAATGATTCGTGCTACGATTTCTGAGAAAGCTCTTACCGATATCCGTTGGAGCTGATTTTTTACAGGAAACCTCCAAAAAGTATGTAAAAAAATATGAACGATTCGGATCATTTTGTGAGACCTGATATGAACCCCATAAAAATATATGTACAAGATATTTGAAAAACATAGGTGTGTGAATCATTACGGGACGTGGAAAATGAGGGAAATAGTACATACGACGACTGGTGAACTATTTCGACGACTAGTGAACTACCAACTGGTGGCCCTAAAAAGTCCAAACACATGCCAACGAGGACAAACCCGTCGCTTTCCAAAACTCCAATCCCGTTCCACAAATCAACAGCCGTCCAGTTCTTAACCTCTTCCCGGGCTGTATCCCGTACTTGTGTAATATCGGTTGCAGGATTGCACAAAAATCTCGTCTCGAGAGAAAATTAGTATTCAATCCCACAGTTAAAATTACACACAAAAAAAACAGTTACAGACAGTTAAAATTTTCACCTTGACTTATCCACATCACCACTCTGCTCTTGCCACGGGAACACATTCTCTCTAATTTATGTTTTGATTTTGAAGCGACAGTCGCAATCTGAACCATTCAATATTGGAATTTATGATTTGATTTTGTTAAGAGACTCTTTACCGGAAGAATTGAAATCTCTACGCAAAGAGTTTTTGAACAGATCAAAATCATTGAATTTTTTAATGCACAATTCAGATTTGGACAGTTTTCTTTAGTCCAAAATCCAAACTGGAGAGGACCCGATCCCCTTACCACTCCACGTCACCAATTCAAGACACGTACTGCATAAACTCCGCATCCCTCTCTACCCCCGCCATAGTCGCCGGCGCCAAAACCACCTCCAAATCTACGCTCCCACCTCCCTCCCACCCCGGAAACGCCGATATCTTCCCATCGAACTTATTCGCCTTCCCACTCCTCACCGCCACCGGCCGGCCCCATCCGAAATCATTATCATACATCGGGAACCTCGGAGAACTCCCCATCGTGATCGACGCACCGTCGGAATTCCCCAGCGGAAACAACCTAGGGTTACTCTCCCAGTCCTCCACCCCGCGGCGCACCGTAGCGTCGTCGTGCGCCACCACGTTCTGGTGCAGCAGATCCGCGCTCCAGTGCAAATCGTTAGACAAAACATCTCCCGCCAAAGCAACGGTCGGGATGCTCTGGATCGCGTTGCCGAAGTACAGCGGCTCCAGCCGAGGCTCCAGCCGATGGCGACAGTTAACCGCCATTCGAAAAGTCGTCGCTTTACCCTTCTCTACATTCCTCGCGCGCGTGACTGACCGCCATAGCTGAGCGCAGAGGGATTGGAATGATGAGATCTCGGCTGTTGGATTGATCTTTCCGGTTTTGAATAACTCCGTTACCTTTCCGTTGGTGACGCCGTTTGCGATTAGGTCTTGGTTGGCTTTGAGTTTGAGTTTGAGGATGGATTCTCTGGTGAAGTGGAAGATGCGCTCGCGCAGCGGCTCGTCGCCGGAGAATGTGGCCGACGGGCCGCCCTTGGGGAAGCGGAGGACGGCGGGGGAGTCGAAGACGGTGTCGCGGCGGAAGCTTGGCGGCTTGGAGATGGTTTTGGTGGCGCCTTTGGTGATCTCGGCGAAGGTGTTGAAGAAGTTCCAGAAGGAGGTGCCGTCGGTGACGGCGTGGTTGACGGCCAGGCCGATGAAGATTCCGTCGCCGATCTCGGTTATCTGCGTCGATGGAGCCAGGGATATTTGGTCAGGCGAGACTTTACCAAAAGTCATCCACAAGTCACGGTTCAAATATTTTGGTGTATTCCGTGTGTGTGTTTTTTTTTTAAACTAAGACATATGTAGGCTAATTTATGGGCATTTCAATGAATAATCATGTGCATCAATTCTAACTATTGTTCACTAGTAGGACGGTAATCAAAACCGAAGCAAACATGTGTATGGGCCGGTCTTATATTTGTTGACACGGGCTAGGAGTTTTCAAACTTTATACGTATCTTAGGAGTTCAATTTCCTCAATTCCGAAAATTTCTATGTCTCTGTGCTGGTAGGGTTTTCGGCCATTAAATTGTATGAATTTTTTTTTA
Organism: Rhododendron vialii; assembly: GCF_030253575.1. Classification (NCBI taxonomy): domain Eukaryota; kingdom Viridiplantae; phylum Streptophyta; class Magnoliopsida; order Ericales; family Ericaceae; genus Rhododendron; species Rhododendron vialii. Next base: position 39,309,131 of record NC_080561.1, on the reverse strand, counting down.
TTTTATGTTTTAAATCTACCGGTTGGAAAACCTCTCGGCACAGGTTTTTGGGACAGGAGATTCTGCCTCCTTAGAAGGCACACTATTTTTCGGATAATTGCATGGTAAATACCCTTCTTTCTCCTTATTTTCTTTTTGAAATGACCTCTTTTTCCTCAAGGACACTCCCTGATTGGGCAATTGGATGCTCATATGACTTGCACATGTATACACTTGGGTCCTTATGCTGGCCGTAAAAAAACAGAGCATTAGACTTTGTCATTTCCTATGCATTGTGTTATGAAAGATTCAAAGCTGTTATATCATTGGAAGTTCATTTTCCCATCATGGCTTGACTATCCCTTTATTTGTGTATTTGGGTGGGAGATAGAATTGAATTTACCATAACTTATATTTTTGATCTTGAGGTACCTTATCGTTAAGAGACGATTTAATTTCCTTCTTCGGTTGGACGTGTGATGAACAATGTAGCATGCATAAGTTTAGTACTCCAAATTGAGTACTTGAATTGCCGTGACGTTGACGATACAACATCGGTATTGGTACGTATCCGTGCTGTGGTACGTGGAGAAGTGCCTTCAGGTACGGGTAAATGGTGGAGTAATTAGTATACATACCATACCCATAACGACATAGATCGGAAAGGTTAGGCTCAAGAGTTGTGTAGTTGTATTAAGTGCAGTAAAAGAATAGGTTATGGAAATAAATTTTGAATTAGTAAAATTTTAGGCCAGTCATGTGGTTGGTTACCTGCACGGCAGCCAAGGGCTTGTAGTGGCCGGAATAGCTGAGAGTATTGTCGAACGCAAAGAACTCTCGGAAGCAAACGGGAACATCGAGAGGGCTTAAAATGTCGTCGATAAACAGGTGTTTCGCTCTAGCCTGGATAAATTCGACGCCGGAGCCATCACAGGTTATGTAGACGTGGCTGGCGGGGTCGGTGGTGAGGCGGCCGGCGAGGGCGGGGAAGTGAGAGAGGGTTGTGGATAGAGAGAGTTTGAGGAAGGAGATGAGGGAATCGATAGGGAGCGATGGGCGTGAGAGCAAAACGCCCTTTTGGATGTATTGGCAGGAGAGCATGGGGAGGTCAGAGACAGAGAGTTTAAGGGTTTTCTTGATTGGGGATTTGTGGTCTGGGGAAATTGTGCATTTGGAGATTATGGATACCGAAGAAGAAGGCATCTTTTTTTTCTGATGATTTAGTGGTGTTTTTTTTTTTTTTGAACTAATACAAGAGATGAAATGGGTGTGTTTTGAGTCAGGGGATGTGAGTGTTGTGGGGTTTATATAGATGGGGTGTGAGTTAGATTCATGCACCTGGGGGGAAGGGGGGTTAAGGGGACATTCCTGGGTAGTTGCCAATGGACTTTCTATATTGTCTTGATATCAAACCGTTGCATTCTTGATATGTACTCCCTCATCTCTTATTTAGAGTTCAGTATTCTATTTGGGATTGTCTCTTAATAAGTGTTCATTTTGTAAAATTAATGCGTAAAAGTTGATGCATTATCTATTTAGTCTCTAAAAATATATTCCATTTTGAAAAATTAGTGAGTAAAAGTATAATGATGATGGGTAAATAGGGAAAGCGAAAGAAAAAATTAATGTGAAAGGTATAATGATGATGTCTTTTTAATAAGTTGGAATTATAAAGCAGGACTTAAAAAGGGACAGAGGAAGTATCTAGTAAGGGTCATCATCGGGCCAGGTCGGGCCGCCAAATCACTAACCAAGCCCGTCCACGGGCTGGGCCGAGTGGGCTTCTTTTTTTTTGCGTGCCGAACTATGTACCTGAAAATTGAAGCCCAGGCTCAGCCCACGGGTAACCCACTTGGCGGGCTGGCGGGCAGGCTAGAATTGTATTGGGACCACCATTCATTTTTTCGGTTTTCCTATACCAAAAATGAAAAAACATGAAACCACCATTCATCTTTTCAGTACTTGCTGATCTGCGTTATTCCATTGGGTGCTTCAAAATTTCAAGACTTGAGGCCCCTGTTCAGGTGAGAGACTTCAGAGTTGAGGTGAGGTGAGACCGTGAAAGTGAGAGTGAGAGTGAGAGTTGAGAGATTTTGAGGAAGATGGAGAAAAGAATAGAATGGGAAGGGAGAGCCCTTGCTTTTATCTTTGAATGAGTCTTGACCTGAGAATGGAAATGGAAATAACGGAAAGGAAAAAACAGAATAGAATTTTTTTTTATTTGATCCGCAACAGAATAGAATTGGAAAAGGGGAAAAAGAGCTGTTGCAGGGTTAACACCTGCACTAGCACGTGGCCCCAAGTCCCCAAACACACAAAACAATGGCAGAAAAACAATGGGCAAAAAAGTGGTTTGCCATTCGGCATATGCCATGTGCATGTGTGCTTAAAAGTGGGTTTGTGTGATTAATGGGCTATCCGGGCGGGCTATCGGGCGGGCCTTGCGGGCGGGTCAAGCTTAAATATCGAAGCGTAAGCCCGGCCCATGAAGACTTCTGGCTGGGCTAGCCACCTGTTGCCCGGGCCCGAGCGGGCTTTGGGCGAGCCTCAAGCCAGCGGGCTAAATGATAACCCTTAGTATCTAGGATCAAAAAAAAAGATATGGATACGGCTATGATGTCCCAGTCCGGTTTCGTTGGCATTCATACCCTCATTTTTTTAACCGTGGATCTCTTTTATTCAATCTCAACCATTGGTTCAATTCCACTCATGGTAATTGTGACCATACATTATATTAAGTGTGATTATAGAAATGATATGTAAAGCTAGTTTGTGTGGTAAGTAAACTGGTTTTTCTTCTCTTTTTTTTGGAAAAACATAAAACCACCTTGTTTTTTTGAGTGGTTTTTTATCTAATGATTCAGATTTATCCATTTTTCAATCTAAAGGTTCATATTTATTGGGGCTCAAGATTTATTGGGGGTATCTATCTATTTTATCTATGGAGGAAGGCACTCCAGACTGACACCCTCGTCAAGCTCTAGTTGAAAAACTCAAGAAGGCTTTCGACGCGAACTGGAGCCACTCTCTCCCACACATATATATCGTCTAGCCAACCCAAGCGCTGATAATTTGGCTAGACTTGGTGCTGAACAAGCAGAGAACCTGGTGGTGATTATTGTTGACTGCCTAGGTATCGGACTCCTCAAGACTTAAAAGTGTTTTAAGGTTTAGTCTGTGTACTACATTATCGTACATGCATTAATATTTTTTTGCAAGTTCATATCCTCTTTGATCTTAACTTGCTTTGACACAATTACATGAATCATTTTAGCGTGTTTGGAGGTTCGGATACTTATAAATCACTACATTGGATGATACTCAAATATGATGCATAACGACAATCGTGTACTCCCTTGTGTATTGCTTTTGTACAACAATCATAGAAATAGGTCAAAGTATTTCCAAGGTATATATAGTACTGCATGCATGGTCTAAGATTTCAAGTTTGGAAAATCTCAGGTGTTATCAACTCTTTTAGTGAGTTTGTACGGAGCTTTGCTTCGATTTTAATTGGGCTCTACCCAAGTAGACGGTGGGATTGGACGTTCAGAATTAGTTCAGATGTGCGCAAGTTAACCCACACACTTGGATTATAAAAAAAAAAACCTCTCGACGCAGTCACCTCAAAGCTGATTTTAACTTTTTCCCAGAAAGTGGATTGAAACACACACAGCGCATAATCATAATGTATTTGCCAAGAAGGTAACAAGTATAGAGCAAGTTAAACGTGCTGCATTAAATTGATCTTTTTTAGTCCAACTTCTGGGGCCGTAGTGATGTAAGATTTAAGCGTGTTTTCTGAGTAATTATTCGGTCATCTTGAGATGATGCCGTCACGTGGTGCCTCAACACTAGGTCTGTCAATGGACAGAATTGAATTCGAAGCCGATAAATCCGAATCCGATAACGCTCAAATTCAATCCGAATCTGAATTTCATAAATCCGATAGTAGTAATCCAAATCCTTAAAATTGGATATCCGATCTGAAAATCCGAATCTGATCCAAAACTTTTTTACTTCAAAAATTTTAGCCAAAAATTTTTTTTAAATAAAAATACAGTTTTTTAAAAAAAATTTCTCAAAATAAAAAAATTTAAATTTTTAAAAAATAAATAAAAGTTCAGATCAAATTGATAACAAATTTAATCCGTTCCGTATTTAGATTACCGGATTATCGGATTGACGTTATCAGATTCGGATCAGATTTTTCAGATTGGATCCGGTCCATTGACAGACTTACTTAGCACCATCATCCGTAAACATTCATGTATAGTGTCTACATTAAATCTTGGACCCCGCACGAATGTATGCCAGAGAAGTATGATGTGACACTACTACTTCGCGATGCTCTAGGATCACCTAACAATTTTTCGTGTTCTCCCCAAAGACGGAACCAGGATGTCATGAATGCGGGGGCCGAACTATGAGCAACAAGATTTTGAAATTTCAAGTTTCGGAATTCTAATAGTTTGTTTGGTTTAAGTTTGTAGGGAGATTTTTTGGATAATAAGTGGAGAGGAGGAGAGAGAAAAATGAGATTAATAACGGAAGAAAAACGTATGAGAGACCGAGACCGTATGCATAAAGCGAAATTGAGTTTCGGGATCCAAAACGAACACGTTCCTAAAGTATTTAAATGTCTAAACAACACTCCATACAAAATATAATATCTAAGTGTTCAAAACAAATAAAAAATAACTAATATTAAAATTTATTTTTTCTTAAAAAAACAAAAACCTCTAAACAACGCGGGGGCCGTGGCTCCCATATGACCATTGATGAATCCGTCTCTGGTTGTCCCCTCTTTAACAATTATTTCTCCATTACTTCCCCCAAAATCCAAGTGTGCTGATATTAACATCTACCAGTCGACTTGTAAGGAAAAAAAAAAAAAAAAACATCTACCAGACGAATATCTATGCTCATATATTGTGTACTGAGTTTTGGGATAGCCATACAAGGCATTGTAACGGAGTATCAGTTAAATATCACTCTTTTTTGCTGGAGTTTATTCGTAATGAGCTAATTTTTTATACATAGTATAACACCCTACAGAATATGAAGGGCCTAATCTAAGAGGAAATTTGGGAACCCAAAGCGTAACCCTTTCTCGCCGTTCCACAGCAACGGGCACATGTCCCGCAGTAATTTGGGTAATAGGATTGTGGACCTTTAAAGCTTCTATTTATATTTACACACGTTGATGTTTCTACATCCACAATATCTTCTGGAAATTGATATTTGCGTTCAACTTTTTACTAATAGCCCTCAATTTTGTTGATGTTAAAATTGGAGCACCATCAATAAAAAATGAAGCGCGAAAATCAATTTCCTGTATCTTCTAGTGGAGGATCTTGTTGCCATGAAAAATAAGCTACACTACTGATCATCAACCAAGCCGAAGGAGTATGTTATTTTTCTCAACTTTCTAGGTTCAACTTTTTTGTGACCACTTCATATTTGAGTTTTATTTCGACTTTAAATGAGACTCTGTTAGCCAGGGAACGGTAGAATTGGTCTCCTAAAAAGGACCACATGGGGTCAAATAAAAACCACATGGCTCTAGTCTGTTTATGATCAATTGCTTTGGTTTTTAATATTAATTTTATTGCTAATTAAAAATCCACCGTAAACACGCGCTTTTAAGCTCATCCCAATCATTAATTGGGTTGTGTTGGCAATTTGCTAACACAGTGGGGCCTACCAGGGGCAAATGGACAAAAGGTTTTATCATGTGCTGGACGGTGAGTCAAAAGAATTGTGCCCAAGTTCATGTACCTGAGGAACTGTTATCCCCTTGAGATCGTCTTTCTTATAATCTAGAAAATTTTTGCCAATTTTTTTTTATGAAAAATCATTAGTATTGAAAGTGACGTTATGCATAATGTACCGAACGCCACGGTTATACTCACGTGCCCAGATTTCAAGAAATTTTTGGATGGCAAGTGGGTAAAACGTAACCGTGCCCACATGATATCCGAACAGTTCATTTGAACCGTCTAAAAATGTGTTGGATGACCCAAGTTAACATCATAGTATATCAATAGACTACTCTACTAATGACCTATTGTCAAACAAAATGAGAGAGCCACAGATTTACGGTTCTGCTAACTTAAGGATATAAACCTACTTCATGAGCGAGGTCACTGGCTTCGTTAAACAAATGGCAAATGAATTGGGAGATGGTGTTGTGTAGTGGTGTGCACAGTATCATGCTGCGCTCCTTCGAGTCGTCGGATCGTGCATCCGACGGCTCGAATCTCATCTTAGCAATAAACGGCTCTTGGTTGCCAAAATGAGATTTGAGCCGGCTCGAAAGTACACAGCACAGCACGGTGTTGTGCACCTCACTGCATAATACCAACCCAAAGTCCATGGCAAACAAATACTTGAACTACAAAGAAGAAAGATCCGCAAAAATCCTCCTATCCAAAACTCCCATAGCCAAAAGCAGTGGCAAAAACTTTCTCAAACTTTTAAACCAAAACCCTCCTATATATTTGCTCACTCCAAATAAGAGACCCCATTACATACAATCCCGTTCTCTTGAACTTAACTTAAATCTAGAAATTTTGTTCTTATTTGAATTTTTTTCGTATTTATTTGTTTTACGCCAAACTTTTGTGGATTATTGATTCGTCTTAAAGAGAGGAATCGGAAAAATATATTTGTTTTTTACTTTTACCCAAGTATTTTGAGAAATAACTATTTTTTAGCGCAAAAATGTCTTTTTTTTTTGTGCTAAAAAATGGTTATTTCTCAAAATACTGGGGTAAAAGTAAAAAAAATTTACTTTTCCGATCCCTCTCGTCAAAACGAATTAATAACCCAAAAAAATTTGGCGCAAAACTAACAAATGCGAAAAAAATTCAAATAAGAACAAAATTCTCTAATTTAAATTAAGTTCAAGCGAACGGGGAGGACCTGCCTAACCAAAACATATCGTAATTGGGTTAGGAACCCCCCCCCCCCCCCCCCCCCCCCCCCCCCCAAAAAAAAAAAAACCTATAAAACAAGTCTTAATCGCTTCCCCCGTCGCATTGCCGACAATTCGAACGGGCTTTACCACCGTCGAAACTGTAATTACCAAGAGCCACACATTAGAAAACAGGACCGTCCGTCCGGATGGGATTTGCTGAGATGCACGTACATCAGAAAGTAGCACCGACCGTCCGGATGGGATTTGCTGAGATTGTACCGACATACCGAGACGAAACTCAACTAGACTGTCTATGTACTCGGACATTCTTGAGTGTATTTACATAGCTAATGGGCTAAAAGCAGGGTACATCGTCTCGTGTACACCAAATATACACCAGATCATATGAGATTTATCCGGAGTTCCACACTAATGATTGGCTTTCAATTTGTCCAACGGTCTCGGTAGAAAATCAACACATACATTTGGATATCCACAAGGGTTTTATAAATTCATTGGAATTTTGTTCCTGCAAGTTCAGGAATTAAAATTGATCGAGCCCTTACCGATATCCAAATTAGTACAGGTGGATGCCAAGAGAGAGGGCTTTCTAGTTATCCGTTTGGAATTGGTTCCTCTGGACTAGACGAGACCGTTCACGTATGGATCGTCAATTTGCTACAATTAATGGTTTGGATTTTTTCAAAACTCTTCAAGGTTAGAGTTACCTCTTCTTTCTTTTTCTTATCGGCAATTTTTTTTATTAATCTTTGAAAAGGATTATAAAGATTAAAAGGATCATGGGCACACCGGCCACCCGAAAACCAAAACTATAAGAAGGCAAGATGCCAACCAAATCACAACAAACAATAAATTAACGAAAGCCGAAAGGTTAGAGTTAACTCTTGGGCTTTTTACCTCTAGGTCCAAAAAATAGAAAATAATTCCCACTATGTCTCTTCTAATTAATGAAACACTGAAACTCTATGAAAGTGCCTAAAATCCTAAACCCTCGGATACCCTATAAAAGTGCCTAACCCCTAGGGTATCCTATAAAAATGCCTAAACCTCTAGGGTACCCTATGAAAGTGTCTAAACCGCTAAAACCCTATAATAAGAAAGTGTACCCTAAAATCCTTATGAAAGTGCATAAACCTAAACCCCAGGACTCTATGAAAGCACCTAAATCTAAACCCTAGGGTGACACTTCTATTAATGGTAAATGTATTTTTGTAAAAGTGGACCTAGTGTAATTAAGTATTTCATCTCTTCTTAATAGGAATTATAAGTTTCATTTTTCTGTACTTAGAGATAAAAATCTCTTAACTCTTGTACCTGAAAGAGTTCTTAAACAAATTCAAACCAATGATTATGCCAATGAACGGTCTTGATCTGGATTGTCTCGTCCATTCCAAAATTTGGACCGAAGAGAATCCGGACCCTATCCATTTATTTTCACAATGGCCAGGGATATTATGGGAGACAAAAGAAAATGCCAAAAAGTTTCCAATAGCTCTTACTAAGAAGTTGGAAATCTGTTTTGGCGGTGTGCTAACTTCCCACTTAGTCAAATGACCAAAAGGTTCAAGAAAATACAACGAAAAACCAAAATACAGAAAGGGAAACTTCCCACTTAGCCGTAGATTAATAGTTTCTTTATCGTTTTTTCTCTCTTTCTTTCTTGGACGAAGAAAGAAAGAGAGAATATTTGAAAAATAGAAACATGCCTAAGTATCTCTTTTCATTTGGTCTGGTACTCATCCACTGGATCGCTCTCTTTTCCACCCTCTCATAGCTGCTTTTTTTTTTCTTTTCAAAATGGTAGGAGTTGTATCACATAATTAAACGGCCGAATACATCAACGAAGTTGGATATTTTCCCTAAGGAGTAAGTAACCAAACAAGGGGCCTAGCTATCCAAGATCATCCACTAGAGCCTCACAAACAAGGCTTTGCCAACGATACAAGTCATAATACGACCACTACAATGACCGACCTCCAAACAAAGAGAGCATCACAATCCCTCTACTGCGGCAAAGACCACCGATGAACGGCATCAGAAATTAACCCCACAAAGGGGAGGGGAAACTCCCATTAACGGGAGAGAAACAAAATCACTAAAACCCAAAGCAAACGAAACAAAAAAGAGACATCCAAAGACGACTTAAGCACACCTACGATGACGGGGGAATATGTTTGAAGGACATCATATTCATTTTTGAAGTACGCGAGCTGGCCTCGTCCTGCTATTATATATTGAGGAGTTCTTATCCTTCAATACTCATAAATGTCATTTTCAATTTGTTATTTCACAGTTAGTAATCTGATATGCTCTGTTTAATCTCAGTGAAATCTGTTTTCATTTCAATATGGTGTTTATGATTACTAGCTAAATTTATTCTATTGGTTCGGATAACACTGGATTGGTAAAGATTTATGCACAATTACATAAAGGGCCTTTGGCCAAGAGAATGACAAAACACACACACACACAAGGGTGCACACTGTCTGAATTGGTCCGGTTCTCTAAAAAAATCAGTAACCGAACCATTCCAAATGGTTGCAGAAGATCGGGAACCAAAATCTAATCAATATTTACGTGGAACCTAACCAGAACCAGACCAAATAGAACGGTTTAAATGATACACTTGAAAAAAAAACATGTTTTTTTTTTTTTTTTTTGGGAAAGCGAAAGTAGAAAATGAGTGCAACAGGTTCGTAGTGGATATCTTTGTGTAGAGTTGGTATTGAAGTGGGGGATATGAAAACAGTCTACAAAACAACAATTACAGATTGGAATATCCCGCACAAAACAACAAAACGAAGTAGGATATGAAAACATGAATCCACAAAATTACATCTCTCTCTCTCTCTCTCTCTCTCTCTCTCTCTCAGGTTAATCATTTTCAGTAGAGAGAAACTTATTCACAGTTCCGTGCAATCTCAACCGTCCAAAACACTTTTGGACGCGCGCGATTGAGCGCCGTAAACTTTGTTTAAAGTTTACGGGTTGCTCCGTAAAGAAGTTTTTCCCCTTTCAGGATGGATAACTGACAAGTTGATATTATGGACATATATATATATATATATATATATATATACACACCTAGATTCAATGAATTGCACTTTGATTGCGTGCATGTTAGCTAGTTTCCCTCACTTCACCACTAGGTTAAGAAGAGTCAATACTCAGAGGATATAGTATTATACCCGATATCATCATCCAATGGAAATTTCATAGATCATGACCTAAAGGAATAAGGTGGGATGCATGTAGGAGCAGCAACCAGAATTTTTGACTGGCGAGGTCTAATCTATCAAGTTCATACTACTTGTTATTTGAAATTTCTATTATTTGTTGCTTTTTATGAGTAAATTATTTGTCAAGGATACCTAGTTTTAAGGGAAGTAGGGGGTTGTAGTGAGCAAAACATAGCAGCGTGCAGCAACGCTCAGTCTCACCATCCAAAAGTGTTTTGGACTGTCCGGATTTTAAAAGAACGCTTCTAGGTAAGAATACACCATTGATTATCGAGACGGAAGGTAAGATGGTGTTAGGTTTGTTCACTGCAGTCCCCCGCTCCCAGTTTTAAGCGAGCAAAATTCCATTATTTTTCATTTCAATGTGATACTGTAGAAGAATCACTATTAGATGGATTTATCCTCTGTATAAATGGTACTTAAATATGGAAGGTCTTTTTTCTATGCTTTATCTTTTAAAATCTTAATATGAGGCATTTTTTCAATTGAGGTCTCTAAAAAGTGGAGGCCCTAATTAAGCACCGACCTTAATGACCTAGTGCTTGGACCACCCCTGAATCTAGTGACGCCCATCTCAGAGAATTCCTCCCATGCGTAGTTTGTGACAAGATAGAAGAGAATGAAATTATCTCACTCAAAATTTGTTTCATCAAACAGAATCTGGAATTGACTTTCAGGCGCACAGTAGAAATCTCCTAACGAGGATTCTCAAAAAGCCTTTGGGTCTTAAATTCGACTCACATGGTGTATATGACGCTTTGTTCTAGTTTTAACTAGGCTCTTGCAAGTAGACGATGACATTGGTCCCAGATATTAATCTGTCCTTCACACCGAATACCCGAGTTATCGGGAAAAGATAGTACAGAATTTGGCCACGTCTATGATTCTGTCTTTTCGCCAATTCTCAGGCTAGAATTAGAAGGCCAGCTTGAAAATCATGTGAAAATTGACCCTTTATGGCTTTATGATGGAAAGCCAAGCTGGTCTTGCATTTTCTTTCTCAGACAATCTCTAAGATTATTTTCTAGACAACCAAACAAGTTTTGCACAGAGACCCCATTATGGCTGTTATCATGTAAAGCCAATTTGGTCTCACATTTCTGTCCTACGTGTTCCTGTTTGTACCCAATAAAAGATAGTTCCTCTTGGCATAATAAATCCATAATATGGAACAGAAATCCGACAATAGCAGATGGGAAAACTGGCAAAAAACCTCAAAATCCAAGTTGGATCATGTCGGATTGAGTCCCACGGTCCTTGCAGTGCGCCAAATGCACTACAGGGTTATAGTGCATCATGGTGAAATGCACTATGGGGTTATAGTGCATCACGGTGAAGCCCTTCGTGATATCATCATAATTAGAGCCATTTCTTCTATAGAATTTGATAGGCACTTTATTGTACAAAAATCAGGTTTACTAGCTTGGACATCCATAACTACATGATCAAGACAGATTCATCTTAAAGTTCGGTCTCCAAAGCATAGTTTGTTGGCTTAATTTATGGGGCCAACATTTATCTTGCACTGGAGGACCTGCGCGGCGCGGCGCCTGCGTAGGGAGGACTAACCACCTCCACCCGTCGGTATTGTATGGGTAGCATTGTGAAGCGTCTCATGAATGCCCTTTAAAAGATTAAGTTACGTCTTCTCCTAACCGCAATTTCTTTTAGGTGAATTGGTTAGCTCCTAATCCAACAACAGTAACTATTCCTTTGTCAAAAAGTACATATTGTCTGATCATGTGACTATACCAATATCCAATCATTTGATTATTTTATTCAAATAAAGCACTTAGAAAACTCTACGAAGTGAATAATTCAGATGATCGGTTCGCGCATTTTCGTCCAAGGATGAAGGTAGTTGGCATAAATCCAAAATGCAACAGATATCCGACAATCCCAGATGGGACAACGGTGAAACAAAACTCGAAAGTCTAAGTTGGATTCATTTTGGATTCGGCCTATAACATGTGGTACATATGGTTTGGAGATAAGGTATCCTCCCAATTCAATACGGAAGAACTTCTTTAAGGAGTCTCCGTAAAAGAAGGTTTGCACGGAGGCAAATAATTTTATTTTATCTGTCCAAAAATATTTTGGGCGGTCCAGATTTTAAATAAATTATTCGTGCGAATAGTTTATTTAAAATCCGGACCGTCGATTACCGAGAAGAACAACAAGATGGGACAGCGCAGAAACCTCTTTTACGGACCGGACCCTCCGTGAATAATGCAACCTCAATTCAATAACCCTTTTCAAATCAACAAAGACGATTAGGAATAGTAGCAGTACCACAGTTTTCTTCCACGCTTTTCCCATTTTGATGTAAAGGAAATTGAAATTGAAATAAACTCAATTTGGTCAAATTTAGTATGCTAACAGAGTAGTTCGGTAGTAACCTAGCAATAGGCCGGTTGGGTATTTGTTAATTCGTTTTAGTGGACTTCATCGCTAACTCTGAGTCACAAACAGATATTATGGTAAGAATTTATCTTAATCGGCGATTGTATATTTTCATGAGTGGCGGAAAATGAACTAAAAGTGATTCAGATAACTCTACGGGTAAAACACCATATTGATTCGTTTGACAACATGTCCGGAACAGCTTGCACGCACCTCGACTAATTCTGAAGATTTGAAATCAACAATCACGATGCTATATAGATATGCGAATCGATTTAGTTGTTTGGATTCGTTAGTGGGAGGGGCGCAATCACTGGATTATTTATTTTAAAGCTGGTCGTAATTCTCTCCTATTCTAACCTACCCTGATTAGGTTTTACGTGTGACCTTAATCTAATCAATTAGGGAGTTGTCTATCCCATTGAAAAACAACATAAAGATTAATGGAGAGGAGAGAATTAAAGAGCCGGTGCTTAACCAATCACGGTGAAAGCGCGGTGCTTGGCAACGGTGCCAAGCGATCGATTCGGCTATTCATTTCGACAATCGACAGCTTGGATCTTAATCCGAGCAACGGATGGTTTATATTTTTATCTGCTCAAATTAGATCCGAGCTGTTTGTGCCGAGATGAACGGCCGAATCGGCCACTTGGCGCTTCTGCTAGCACCCCGCTTGGCAGCTTTAGAGATCATGTAGATTATGCTCCAAAAGAGTTCTTCAAGGATTGGTACGGCTGCAAAACAAACCAAGATGCCCGAGAGCATCAAGGTTAATTAGCTCGATAACGGCTCTGGCGGTTTAGTAAACGAGCCAAGCTCGGATATAATTTTTGGCTCATTTAATGAATGAGTCAATCTAGAGCTAGCTATATATTCTTCCGCTCATGTAACTAAGTTCAGCTCATCTATAGAGACTCGCTTATAAGTACTCGATCCAAGCTTGAGTTCTACATACTACTTGAACTCGAGCCCGAGTATTTTGACTCAATTCGAGCTCATCAAGCTCTCCAAGTTCAAAACGAGCCGAGCTTAAACACCCTAAAGTTCGGTTCATTTGCACCCCAATTGATTGGTCCTTTCTCTCGATCGAGCACCCATGGTTTTAAGTATCGTAAAGTAGATCAAAGTTGCATAACCCTAGTCATGATCCTAGCTTATTAATTATTATATAATCATTGGAGCTTAGTGCTAATCAATTAATTAAATTAAGGATCATCATCACCAAAATTCTTGGTAATTAATCATATTTTTCTTGTCATATCATGGGGACCATTATCCCGTACAATGCATGAAACACGAAAAACAAACCCTACTGATATAGTCTAGCTCCAGTCTCCACTTTAGTATATTAATATATACGAGAAGTTTTCCAATGCGGGGTGGGCACGGGACACGTGGTGCCGAGCACCATCTCAGCAGTCCAAACATGTTTTGGACAGCTCAGATCTGTTTGAGTAATGTTTTAGTGTAAAATTACCGAAACATCCTCTCATGTCCGAACAGATCGATCTGAGTCGTCCAAAACACATTTGGATGGCCGAGATGCGTGCTCGGCACCACATGGCCCGTGCCCACCCAGCACCGAAAAATTTCTCATTATATACTTCCAAAGTGTTGATCAGCATGGAATTTGGTGTGCCGGGTTTGGTTGGTTGCGCATAGCGCTATTTGATCCAATCAATTGTGTAAGCCATAATTAGTTTTGAGATGATTATAAAATTTCCATATGGTATCAAAGCAGAGCTCATTCCACCTCACGTTTTAAAAATTTACAATCCACACCCTGTGATGACAGACTAGCAAAAAAAGCTACACGATGATAGATCCGAAAAAGAGGCTACAAGTGACAAATCGACCTCAAACACGTACGGCCGCACGTGAAGGGGGATGATAAGAAAAATATAGTCCCACATTGCTTGGAAGAGGAATGGGTGATCGCTTAATAACGTTTGAGACTTCTCCACTTATTATCAATTGGTTTTGAGATGGATGTAATGTTTTGACAAAGAAAGATCAAAACTTATTACGAAGGACGAATTTTAATACCAGTATTTATTTATTGCACCTCTCACAATTTACAATTCAGTTTTCTTAACGGAGTGTGAAGATCATTCCAAAATGACTGCTCTTGTTCTCCAAGAAATCAAATGAAACTCAAAAGCTTTAGAGCAGCCTTTGATCAAATATATACGATAAAGAGATGGAAAAATGTCTTCCTATGGACAGATAATTGGTAACCATTGGGACCCTTATAGTACCAGAAGTTTGAGGAAGAGGTGGATCCGTAATATTTGTACGTCCTCGTAAATATGCAAAAGGTTTTTTTTTTTTAATAATCGTTTATTTGGGTCAGCTTACGCGTAACTCGACTAATTCCAGAACGCTGAAGTTTACGACCAGGCAACTATAATACACGATGAGATACGAAATTTGATCAGGTAAATGAATAGGTGTGTAGCATATAGTAGAGAGCAAACTCCAGAGTCTCTGCAACCTTAGGTTACATGCCGAGAGAGTGGTGTGGCTACCATCTCCAAGTAGAATTTACACTACTAAATCAGCTTGGGAATCTACTAAACTTGTAAGAGAGCTTGTGTTCCATGACATAAATGGTCTAGTTTTGGGGCAATATGCAAAACTGGGCTTTCATTCCATGGTTGTGCTTTCACACTTATTTTTAAAAATGTGATTCCTCTAGATATGTTTGGTCATCTATCCTGCAAAGAATTAAACCAGCTACTAAGAGGACCTGATCTTCGGCATGCTGAGTTGAAGTGGGGCTATTCATCAGAATAGCTAGGAAGCCTTCATTAAGGTCTGATATCCTCCAACTGTCTGTAGCTGCTACTCTTTACAAAATATGGAGGGAGAGGAATGATAAGGGTGGTTAATACGAGAGACGGACCAAGGTTTTAAATAGCAATAGCGAGAGTACCGGATGACATGTAGTGCGAATCAGGTGTAGCCATCGTGAATTTTTAAAATAATTTTCGGCGCCAGAACACCTAAAGCGGCCATAGTGGTCACATAGCAGCCATAGTAGCCGTGAAGAGGGCAAAAAATCGGATCTAAAGCAATACGTAGCATAAATCGGCCGATACTAGTGTGAATATTTTTGTGGCAGGGGTATACAGGGTGTAAAAGGTATCGGAGGGGCAAAAAATCGCCTACGTAGTGGCCGGTATTTAAATCTATATATGGAACAGAATAAGCTCCTGGAGGAACGAATAGGTCACTCAGGATAATAACAAGCAGATTCGCAGAGCTTGGGGTCTACCCTAGAACATGTTAAAGGGAGAAGTAGATGTGTTTTTACATTTGTTTCATTTCATGAATCAGTTTTGATTGATTTGTTTGTTTTCTATGCTAGATGTTTTGTAGGGTTGATGGGAATTCCCCTCTGGTTCTGCTGTAGCTAGCCTGTAACTAGGAATGACAACGGGGCGGGGCATGTTTTGCCATATTGTTACCCGAAAGCTTAGCCCCACCCCAAAATTCGACCGGATAATGCAAGGGTACCCCGCCCCTATTTGGTACTGGGTTTACCTGTCCCGTCCCGTTCCACCCTAATCCTTTTTTTCTATTAAGAAAATTTGTTCTAGATAGACTCTAAAATAAGTGAGCACAAATAATAAACTTTCACGAAATAATTATTGCAACTAAACCAAAATCTACTATCTAAAAGCAAAATGGAAGAAATAGTTTAAATTTTATGTGTTATTTAAGTTGTAAGGGTAAAAATGCAAGAATAAAAATAGATTTTTATGCATAAAATAATTTATGGGGGGTTCAGGACAGGGTAATGCCTACCTGAACCCAACCGGGTTCTTCAATTTAGCTGTGTAAAATTACATTTGGCCGAGCAGAATTACTCTTGGCCGAATAGAATTTCACTTGGCCGCGTAATTATATGCGGCCAAGTGTAATTCTAAGCGGCCAAATGCAATTTTACGTTGCCAAGAGTAATTTTGCTTGGCCAACTGTAATTCGACGCAACCAACTGTAATCTTACGCGGCCAAGAGTAATTATACATAGCCAAGTGTAATTATACGCGGCCAAGAATAATTTTTCGTGGCCAAGTGTCACGCCCAACCTCGCAAACAGAACCCAAAGTGGGCCCGAGTCGGCGCGACCACGTGACATTTCACACAGAAGATCAAACTACACCTCATAACCTGTCAGAAATAAACACCCGGCGGAAGACTTAACACCTTACCATAACATAAAAAAATGAGTCAACGTATTGACCAACCAACCATGATATCGCACAATTAAGAAACAACATCTGCATTATAGTACTTAAAAATTCTATACTTCAACACATCCACCGACGACTTACTTACAACTTGAATAAACCAACTTCTTCATCAACCACCTACAACAAATTCGACTATCCACAACGTCCAAGGCTAACCTCAAATAGAACACTAGCCGTCGACCAAACTTAATTACGATCTATACAATTTAAAAACTTTAACTATCCTTAGTTACAAGTCCTTACAAATTAAGTTGTGCACCAACTAAGGCACTCCACAACAACGTAACCAAAATCCCACCTGACGCTAGCAAAACGCGTCAACACGACAACCAGTAGTGGACCAACTCTAAGCAACCTGCTACCTGGCAAACCAAAAAGGAAAGTCAAAGTGTGTGAGATATAGAAATGCTCAACATAATACCACAATACCCGAAGGAATATCAACATGAATACACATCACCAATGTAACTGAAATACTATAATGTATATAACAGTTATAACCAACATATCCACCCAATTGAGTAATAATAATCATTGTACAACAATATGAATGTAATCACATCACATGCAGTGGCACGTCTGCCAGATCCCATGAACCCAAGATAAAGTGTCCCACATACCATGCTCCCATCCACCGACAATTAGCCAGCATGGTATGCCTCACACGTTAACTTTCGGCGGTTCAATCAACACCCATCAGTATGTATTTTTATCAAACACACATAGCACAACCAAATCTTGTGTCCCACACACCATGCTCCCAACCATCGTCCATTGAACGATATGGCTTACGACATAGTGTGCCTCACACGCACACATTCACAACATATCAAAGCTAAATAACAGTAGCATGATATACACTCACCACTACAACAATATCTCAGTAAGAATAATCATATCAAAAGCTAACTACGATTAGCAAGATATACATCCACCACCACAACAGGATTATATGGAGAAAAACCATTTCAAACACACTCACCTTTGTATCAACCGAGGTATGCCAAACTTACGATTTCGGAACCTCTCCAATTGACTGACTTGTTACCTAATCACAAGCTGATCATATCAGTTTATTGAACGCTTAACGTTACCACCAACTCCTTAAAATAATCTATAACACTAACAATACATTAACGATACTTAACGTATACAAGCATGTCCATCTTAAAGGTTTATAAGTGTCTCTAAATAAGCGCAACACTCAAACACCACATCACCTCTACATTTGGTTTGAAATCTACAACCAGCCTATCGTATTCTGCTTATAACTTCTTATAGGGTTAAAATCAGATCATGAAACCATCACCATTAGAAAGTACACCTCCGGTACATGAATTTTGATATAAAATTTATTAAAAACGAAGTCCAAACGACAAAGTATGCTCGTCCAAAATTACACAAAAATCTGTCTAAAATCACAGATTCTGCACGTCTATCGACTTCAAATCAAAAACTGATTTAACCTAGTACAAACTAAGCCACAACCTTCACATATTCCAAAAGACATACGAGTCTAGTTTCAGAATCAACAATCCGTGCGCTAACCCGATACCTGAGCTAAAAGATATGATCATTTTCTCAAAATGTATCAGTGCAGCAAATATAAAACTCAGCAGGGACACACCAACTTGTAAAATCCGTCAAATTTAGAATATGCATCTAGTAAACTCTAAATTTGGTACACACCATTACCACACACCAACATTCATCTCTGATTTTTTTCCAGATTTTTCACAATAAAGAAACTTAGTCAAAATCACCTCCAAACTCAAAAATTCTGTGCAGCGAAGCACAATTTTCAGCAGAACAGTCTGTGATCGAAAATTCATTAAAAATCAAATACTTAATACTTTTTAGTAATTTTTAATGCCAAAACATCATCAACTTATCAATCTTTCAAATTCATAAGAACCCATAATCAAGAGGATCTCTTAACTATAAAAAAATTGATAAAAGACGCAGCTCTGTAAGCTATCTACTAAAAAATAGAATTCTGACCACAGTTAGATTTATGATTTTTATATTTTTCTACACTTCTCAGAAAATTCTGAAAGTTTAACAAGATATAATAGACACACTAATGAACCTTTAATAAAAATACCAGAAATTTAAAAGCTTTCTAGGTACCTTGAATAATTTCGTAAAGAACAGACTAGAGTCTTTGGCCTCCTCTTCCTTCTCTCTCTCTCTCTCTCTCTCTATGTAGAAACAAGATACGTATGGAAAAAGATAAATATCCCCATGATAGTTTGCTATATAAGGGCACAAGAAAATTTATCACATGCAAGCGGAACCATGTCCTAACTTATGCTCCAATAATAAATCACACACAGGACCCTCACAAGTTCTATTATTTACGATTTAAACTCCTAAAACACATAGTTCAATTAAAAGTAATTGAAATACCGAAATATCCGAGGCGGGTACAAGAGTACTTCTTTGTGGCCATGAGTAATTCTACATGGCCAAGTGTAATTTTATGCGACCATGAGTAATTCTATGTGGTCAAGTGTAATTCTTCGCGGCTATGAGTAATTCTTTGCAGCCATGACTAATTTCTGGGATAAATTTTGTTGACAGGAGAAATCAAAAAAAAAAAAAAGGACCGAAGTTGAAAAATACATATAAGACGGTACTGTAGATTAAAAAAAAACAATTGTTAGGCATTTTTTTCTTGTTTTTCATCATAATTTTTTTACTTTTAGTCTCATCGAGACGGATGATCAATCAAAAAAATAGAACAAATTTTATGAAGAAAGATCAAAGCATATTACGAAGGACGAATTTTAATACCAGTACGTATATGTTGCACCTCTCACAATTTACGATTCTTAGTTTTCTTAACGGAGTGTGAAGATTCCCAAATGACTGCTCTAGGTCCCCAAAGAAAGAAATGAAACTCAAAGCTTAGGGCAGCCTTTGATCAAAATCTACGATAAGAGAGATGGAAAGGATATATATACCTATAATACCTTCCTATGGACAGATGACTGGCAACCATGGGGACCCTTATACCAGAAGTTCGAGGAAGAGGTGGTCCATAATATTGGTACATCCTTGTCAATATGCGAAGGTTTTTTTTTTTTTTTTAAATAATTAGATGTCTGGATCAGCTTGCGCATACCTCGACTAATTCTGGGTCGCTGAAGTGAGCGACCGGGCAACTATAATACATAGCAGGATCTGAAATTGGTCAGAGAGTAAATGAATCGGTGTGCAGCATATAATCGAGCAAACTCCAAAGCCTCTGCAGCCTTAGGTTACATGCCCGATAGAGTGGTGTGGCTACCATCTCCAAGTAGAATTTACAGTACTAAATCAGTTTGGGAATCTATCAAGCTTGTAAGAGAGCTTGTGTTCCATGACATAAATGGTCTAGTTTTAGGGCAACATGCACAAAGAAGACCTGATCTTTGGCATGCTGAGTTGAAGTGGGCTATTCAGCAGACTCTAAAGCCTTCATTAAGGTCTGATATCCTCAAACTACAGTCTGTAGCTGCTGCTCTTTACAACATGTGGAATTGAAGGGAGGGGAATGATAAGGGTGTTCAACCATAGTGCCAAGGACCATTTGACATGCTAGGAATGTGGTGGTTAATCCGAGGGACAGACCAAGGTTTTAAATAGCAGTAGCGAAAGTACCGAATGACACGTAGCGCGAATCGATCGTGTGGCAATCGTTAAAATTATTTTCGGCGTCAGAGCTTCTGAAGTGGCCATAGTGGTCACATAGCGGCCGTAGCATCCGTGGAGAGAGCAAAAAATCAGATCTCAATCGATACATAGCGGAAATCGGCCTATACGAGTATGAATATTTTATGACAGGGGTATACCGGGTGTAGAAGGTATCGGAAGGGCAAAAAACCGCTTACGTAGTTTGTAGCCTTATGCTTTGATCAATAAATTTGATGTCCGAAAGGGTGTAGAAGGTATCGGAATGGCCAAAAACCGCTTACGTAGCCTGTAGCCTTATGCTTTTGATCAATATAAATTTAATGTCCTAAATATCTCACATAACTGTGGTCCAATCCAGATCATCTTGGGCCTACACCTGTCTTTTTTCCAAACAACTCTTGGGCCTTCTCCCACGGGCCCAATAGTAAAGTATTATTATGGGCCGATAAATCAAGAGGTGATCCACTGATCCAGTATGCAGTGGTCCATGGCCCATATCCCATCGGGAAACTGTAGAACCATACTTGCGAACTAAGTACAGTATTAGCTACTGTTCGAATTAATGCCGCGTGCGGGTTGTAGGGCCCTTGAACCAGATACTGTGTAAGCGGGCATTTGGTTCCACTCGCATCTTATTGGGGCTATGGTGACGGGTTGTGCTCCTCTAGATAGTGGATAATTCACAAAATGCCCCTAATCAAGACAGGTAGCCACAACTAAACATTGCGTAGTGGGTGAGAATCCCGTTGGCACGTACATCATGCAGCGCCTATGGAAGGAAGCTACATTATATGATCGCCCCTTCTCATTAGTGATGAACTGATGTGGGTCCTAAGGACTAGACAGTTGTCGAATCTCGTATATCTGTGTGTTCTTTTTCTCTTTCTCTCCCTCATTTTCTTTGGTTTATTTTCCGTGATTCATAGTCTTCCAAGATCCTGTTTTTCTTGTGTGTTGCTGAGATTGAGCGCGTAGTTCGATCCGATTAGTATGCCAATACTAACCCCACATGAATCCCTAACAAGGGTATTATCAATGCACTTAATTGTTTGGGATCATTGTGAAGCAAGGTATCAAGTATCAACATCTAGCTATAAGCTCACACAGACAGCAGAGAAGAAAACACCAAGAGTGCAAGTGGTCTACATGCACTTTAGGGGCACATCAAAACTAGAATAAAGTGAACAGAGTGCTTGCCTATGCAAGTTGCAAAAAGCCATTTCTTTTGAAAAGAAAAGTGGGGCATTTTTTTTCCCCCCTGTGAAAAAATTCATAAGAATTGTGATGTTTCCTTGAATTCTTTTGTTTTAGTGGGGAGGACCAAAAACAATGTGTGTAGGGTTGGCACAAGGGCTTTTCCATGATAGTTGGTGAAGCACACACCACATTGATTTTACGACTAATAATTGACAGCAACAAAAGCAAGGTTTATTATTAGATTGCATTTGATGATCACCACAGAATTTTAAAATATCTTTGGAAATTACCATAGAAATGTAAGGTCAACTTGAGATCTTTCCCCAGCAATGGGAGAATCTTTAACCCACCCGCGCTACCATTAATCCAAAGTCTGGAGATTGATGCAGTGACAGTCACCTACCTGGCAACTAAAGACTTCGGAAAAGCCTTTGATTTGGGGTTCAACTCTCACCCGCATGCTACCTATGAATTCTTGTATTGGGTCAATTCAAATGGAGCTTTTCTTTGCGTTTAATTGGGTTCTCCACTTATGAACGTTAAGATTGATCCCTAGATTAGTCGATCTACTAGGCCGCATATAAAGTCATCAAACCGATGTGATCTTTCCGGTGGATACCTTTGCCTAGTAAAGAGGATTATGAAAAGAGTATGGGGTTTGGTGAACACTTAAGACCTCATCATGAGTTTTTTAGATTGTAATGACACACTA
The DNA here is from genome assembly GCF_030253575.1 of Rhododendron vialii. Taxonomy (NCBI): domain Eukaryota; kingdom Viridiplantae; phylum Streptophyta; class Magnoliopsida; order Ericales; family Ericaceae; genus Rhododendron; species Rhododendron vialii. The sequence goes on along the minus strand of NC_080561.1, from coordinate 39,286,721 downwards.
AAGAAGCACTATATAATTAATCATGATGCTTTCCGGAGTCAAGACTGGTAAACTAGAATCTCTTGAAATGGAAGTCTCCATTAGCTCCAAGATTAGTGGTTCAGAATGTCTTAACCAGTAAGATATCAAGGGAAAGAAAATGAAAATTAAAAAAAAAAAAAAAACAATAACAGCCAAAAAGGAAAAGCAGAAATCTACACTTTTATTTTTTTTCCTAAGCAAAAAGGTGGAGGCTTGCTAGGGCAATCGCGTAACTGCATCGATCCTTGAGCGTTACCATAGAAATTCCAAATCAATGGCGGATCATGTAAGAGATCCGTGACTCATAGGTTTCCACCACGGCACCACCCCACCAAGGCTCAAGCATAACAATTACTCTCTTATGGCACCTGGACTACTATCGCAAGTAGGTTCGACCCTGCGACTGCATGGAAAAGAGCAGACATTTAAGTCGACCTGCTTTAACAATTTGTTTATCACCAATACGGTTGAAATAGCTACACTTATTCATATATTCAATGCTTCATTAATTTTGGAATTGACTGTAATATCTAGCTAGAGGATTCTCTTTCCCCATCTTGAAAAATACTTATCTACTAAAACACAAAGTGAAAAAGAGGAATTGTCATCCTCAAGTAGAGAACAAAGCAAAAAAGAGATGGAATGAAGCATAAGATGCTGAAGTTAGTGGATCTTAGGCACCACTGTCACTTGTCAACTTCAGTCAAATAAGCATGCAGAATCACTCAAAACTAGTTGAAGTCCGCGTAAACTGATCCGGACATCCTGAGTTATGAGTTATTATTACAAACATAAGCATCGATCCATGGTGGGAAGAGGAACATACCAAGAGATGCCAAACATGCAGCTGTGGAAAGCCATTATACCGTGCCAATACCAGAAATTCTATTTCGAGTCGGCAGATTTGGACTTGGAATCTCATGATCGACGATGTCGCCTTCTACACTACTGGAATTAATCTACTGCCTCTGGTTCGGTTTCTGATGCTTGTAGAGAGCGCAAAATGATTCCTTGTGTGTGATTAGCATTCATCCAACTTATTTGGAAATACAACAAATATAGGTGTCAAAGTGAGATCTAGTCAATCTATGGATGACTAAGTTAAAAGATCCCCGAAAGACGGATACTAGGCAAACTACTGATACAAACTTGACTCAATAATAGTACCACAAAAGGATTTGAAAGAATTCTTGATGACTAAATCATAGTAATTAAGAATTCATCTGGAATCATGGTGAACAATAATACGAACAACGTCGAGAAATTACACCCAACAAGAAACATAATCTCACGGATGCCTGTATATTACCCACAACCCATCAAGAAATTCTTACCACAATGACAATTTTTACCATACCAAAGGGCCGACCTACTCTCACATTGCCTTAAAACACAATTTGAACACCTGAGTTGGAATCAACTAAGACTTCACTCCTACATAATTTACCCTCTTTCTTTTACCGATCATTCCACAAGTCTAATCCCCCTGATATGATCAGTCATGTCTTCATCAACATACTCACACAAGCCTTGACAACTAGCTAGGCTGCTTCCATGCATCTGCTTGCGATCATTGAAATTGCGCTGAATCCATTTGCAAAGCTGGATTATAAGCTCCAATCTGAGGTCCATAAAGCGAGAACAGGCTGCCATTTGTTGGGTTCCAACTGTATAGTGTTGTGGCCATGCCACTCAGGCTTGAGTGCTGTCGTGGGTGAAGAACCACCGTGGGAGAGTGATCCGGTGAGGGAGGTCTGTTGTTATCCGGCGGATGGGATTTTGATTCTGCAAGGTTGACGGTGGTGATGTCGTGGATGCTCGATCTCCTCTTGTCTTTCCCTCCTGAATGCTGCCGGATGAAGTACTTCTGAGCATGACTGGCCACCTGAGTGGGCGTCCGGCTGGTCACGAAATTGCGCGAGATGTTTCTCCAGTCCCCTTTGCCGTACTTTTTAAGTCCCATTAGAAACTGCCTGAAAGAGAAAAAGACACCAAGACCAACCATTTTTAAAATTTAGATTCAAAATTTATCTATAGAAACTATTTTTATCTGATCAACTATACAAGAAAACTTTCTGTCAATAGATGTCTATGGTTGAATGAACGCATATGAAACTACCAAATCATTGCTGGATTGATGGTTATCTTATCTAGTTGTATAGTCACAGCTTCAAATATTGGAACTTTTTTCCTTCTAATTGTCTCATCAGCTATACAAGAAACACCATGCAAGAAACCTTTTGTCCTAAAACTTGGCGGTGCTCCAGACCATTTCAGAATCATATATTTATGTGGGGTTCATACACTCGTGGACCCAACTAGAACGTGTGGTTGTGGGGTGGTATGAAGCATCATGTGGCGGTGCTTCCAGAATAATTTCACCCGAAACATTCAATTTCCTAAACTATGTTATGCATGCAGATGCAATATCGGTTCGAAACTGTGGTTCAATATTGATTTGGACCAGTGCAACTTTTTTGTTCATGCAAATGCACTATTGAGAGATCTAATGCACAATACTTGGGACTTGTGAATTTGCTCTCTCCTAGGTCTCATGTTCGATACTTTCTAGGTGTTATCTAATAGATCTTGTGAGGCCAAAAACAAAGACATATTGACACAAATATTGTAGATAATATCGACTTTTATTTTTGTATTCTGTTTTGTTTCTTGTTTTTCCGGGCCTGTGGGCATTTTGAAGGCTATATCTTTTTAGCTTATCAGTTGTTCGAACTTATAGGCGTATGAGCCGTGCAGTTTGTATATGATTGTATCAATACAAACCACATTTCTTCGTCCTTAAAAAAAAAGAAAAGAAAATCATGTATTATAGCTCCAGTTGAGGCAACAGTAAAGATAGAATATTTTTTTTTTTTTTTAACTCTGTATTTGGTCTAATCCAGAGAAGACTAATCCCATTGTCTACTACCGGCACACTAAAACTTCATACATCGAATAGCGCAACAAAAGAATTAATAACATGCAGGGCGAGAGTCAAATCTCAGACTAAAGACTTTTAAAATCTGATTGTCAGGTGACTATCACTATATATCAACCTAGTCAAGGGTAAACGGTAAAAGTAAGTTACAAATACAATGCTATGTGAATTTGGCAGAAAAAAACTCTATTACCTGTGCTCCTCCTCCGTCCAGGGCACACCTTTCTTCCTCTCCTGATCCGTCGGCCTCCGCTTTCCGCCGGGGCTGTAGAATTCCTTAAACCCATCACAGGTTTCACTACTATTCGCCCACTCCAAAGTGAAAGAGCTGGTGTTATACCCAGGAATAGGAATCAATCCGGCCTCTATGTCACTCACATCCTCTTCCAGTTCCTGATACTGCCTGATCACGTCGCTCACCGTCTTTCCCGGGATCATCGCCGCCACATTGTACCACCTGTCCGGCGTGTCCTTGTCGAAGAACGCGAGCGCGTTTTCGAACCTCTTGTTCTCTTCTGGCGTCCATCTTGTTCCTTTGCTCTCTTCGAACAACCAGTTTGCATTCCTTATGTATGATGATGATGGGGTTAGAATTTCCATTCCTCTATTCATTGTTCACTGGGGAATTATTGTGTTCAGTTGGTTGGTATAGCTAGAAGGCTAGAAAGACATTCTCTCTCTCTCTCTCTCTCTCTCTCTCTCTCTGGATGAAGTCTTAGAGAGGAAATGCGAAGAAGGGGAGATTTTGATGGCCAAAAAGAAGCATTTGAAGGGAATATGACAAGTTTCTTGACATTAGCATGAGGTGGGAGGAATCTAAAGGAGGCCCACCTTTGCCAATTCCTTGGGAAATTTAAAGAAACTAACAGGAAAAAAAGACCTTGATTGTGAACGATAGGCCTATGAACTACTCGGCCAAAAAAGCAAAAAAAAGATAGACCTATGAGCTCTGTGCAAGATCTAAAGAGAAAGGATCAAAAAGGAACACAACCCAGACGGATATGACAGAAGAAATGAACAGTTCTCAAAACACCCACGAAAAAGTTCCCTTTTTGATGGAGGATATTGTAACATATGCACACAAGAATCAAAAAGGGTTCAAGAAAAGAGGGAAACAGATGAGAAAAACAGAGGAAAACAGAGAGAGTCAATAGGAATTAGACCAGTGGAAGTTACTGTACTTGCTTGATGGTGTAGTATATATATAAGAGTCATAACACAGAGATCTATAGGGAAGAACGAGGACAAGAGAGTGAAGAGGGAGACAGATGAACGCTGTTGAGTTTTGATTGGTTAGGTGGTGCTTGTGGGGGCTGGTGCTCAAGAATTGTTCCTTAATTGTATGGGAGAGAGAGAGAGAGAGAGAGAGAGAGAGAGATGGAGAGCGGCTGCCCAATGAAAAACTAAGGAGGACAATCTGTCATTACTGAACCAGATCCAAATGGGTATTGTTGTGATTGGGAAAAAAATAATCAGAAAATGATGGAGTTTGGTGATGCTCTAGTGGTTGACTGTTTAGTGTGTTGACATCTAGCATTGAGTTTCTGGCAATGGCTGTCACTGAAGTTTTGTTTGGAACTTGAGCAAAAGAAAAAGGAAATGATGGAAAACTAAAAGAGAGATGGGGAGAGAAATTTTATCAAAAGTGTTACACACATAATGATTGTGTAAAACACAACACACAACCAATCTCTAGTCATCCATGTGTAATGAATGGTTAAGGTTCGCTCAAACTATTCCTCATAAAAGTTAAACTTATCCATGAAAGAGTTTTTTTAAAATCTAGACCGTCCAAATACATCTGGACGGTTAGAATTACACACATAATCAACACAACGGTTGTGCAAGTAGCATTTTTGAAATTTTAAATAGAAGGAAAAAATAAGGAAAATGATTTGGCCACTCTCTTTTTTGTTAACGTCACTCCCCTACAATTGTATTTTTGCACCAAAAATACACAAGCAGAGGGGTGGCGTTAACAAAAAATGAGTGACAAAATCAGCGGCCAAAAATAAAAGGAGAAATGAGAGAGAGAGAGAGAGAGAGAGAGAGGGTATATATCTTCTCTTTCTTATTTTGATTTTGTAAAGAAAATTATGTGAAGAAAATTATTTCTCTTGGTTGGTTTTGGAAATAAGAGAAAGAAAATAGTATGCGATGAGAGAAACATAAAAGAGAGAAAAGGATGTGGAAACAAAAGAGATGGAAAACCACCTTCTACCTAATTATTTTCCCTAGGATTTCTTTTATTTTCCTCTAGTTTTAAATAAATAGTCAAAACCTTCCGGACGCTATCTAATGGGGCTAGATCATACGTATATAGTTTCCCTAGGAATTAGTTGAGGTGCACTATGTTGGCTCAAAACACCCTAAGATATCAAAAAAATTCTTTGTCCCCTTTCTTGGAAGCGAAAATGTGTGCAAAATAGTTGTAAAATCTAAAATGTGACCTAAGGTTATAATTGATGATTTTGTTTCAGAATTAAGAAAAACTTTAGAAATGGGAAATACATAAGTCGTGGTTAATGATGCTAAGGCCCCTTTGGCCTAATTTTTCATCCTCTTTTTGGTTCTTTTCTCTAACTTTTATTCATTGTGTTCCTAATTGTTAGTTCCAATTCTATTTTGTGATGTTCCAAAATATTTGTACCTTATAGAAAGTCAAGAATCTAAAAATGACAATTTTTCGAAACTATCCTCATGCATATCTATCATTTTCTTCAATTGATTTAGAATAAGGGATAATAAATAAAGGAAATAACACCTTGAAATTTGAATTAAAGTTTAATTATTACATCTACTCTTAAAAGTTAGAATTCCCAAAAGGGACTAACAATTAGGAACGGAGTGAGTCCAAGATTTGAATAATATTTTTACGTCACATCATTCAACTCGATAAGAAGAATCAGAAAAATGAAAAATATAAAAATGTAGACCAAAGTTGAAAGAAAATCACCAAACAATCTTTTTGGTCATCTTTAGTGAACTATTTTCAATTTTGGTTTATACTTTTATGTTTTCTCAATTCCTCCTATTAAGATAAATGATGTGATGTAAAAATTGGAATTATACCAAATCTAGGAATGAAAGTTAACAGAAACAATCAAAATCACAGATGCCAAAAAGTTAGCCAAATGCAGTACTCCCTAGCTTTGCATCCATTATTTAGCTAGTTTAATCAAGAAGGGTGGTTAGTCTTCTTCACACTTTAATTATTGATTCTTTCAGTTATCTATTCATGTCAGAAATTGAGCAAGCTACAGCAGTGAGTGATATAAATGTTACTCTTTACCAAAAAGGGGCAAAACAAGAGATAAATTCAAATTACTATTAGAATCATTGTTACTCTCTCTCTCACTTCAAATTATTAGAATCATTGTTACTCTCTCTCTCTCTCTCTCTCTCTCTCTCTCTCTAAACCCTAGCCATCGCACCTCTTTGTTTCTCTCTTCCCCCCCCTCCCCCTAGGGTTTCTATCTTAAAATGGGCGGCGGCGGCGGGGGGCATCTCCCCTATGGTTTTTTTTTTCCTCCGTCAGCTTCGATCTGAATCTCTTTTCCTCTCCTTTCATCACTCTCCACCATCATCCTCCCCTCACGCCTCCTGACACCTTGGCCTCCCCGGTTCCTCTACCACCGGACCTCCTCCATCATATTCTCTGTTCCCCGGTGACTCATCTCTGGTGGTGCAGTTCAGATGTGTGGCTGTGGGTGCAGAGCTTTTGTGCATGATTGGGTCGCCGGAGTTGGAGATTTATGTTGGTGAATGATGGTGAGGTTTTTTTTTTTCATTTTCTTGTTTGGTTGGAATCATTTGCTTATTCTTCTCCATTGTGTGGAGGTTTTCTCTCTGATTTATTGCCGTGAGTTTTTCTCCCAACTGGGTTTCTCCCAATTAGGTTATTTTGGGTTGTTTCTGTAAGAAAAGGTTTAGTTGGTTTTGGAGTATAGTCTATGGGATGAATCTCCGTTGTCATGGTTACTTGGTCCTTTGTCTAAGGACAAGTTTTCATCTTGATGTACGCTTTGATTGGAGTTATAATATCATCTGTTATCAATTGACCACAAAAAAAAAAAAAAACACTACCAAATTTGGTAATGTCATAGATAATTTATTAGAGCATCTCCAACCCATCTCTAAAAGTCCAAAATGGAGAATAGATGTGACATATTAGAGAAAGATTTTGTAATTTATTTTCACTTTTTACACTTTATCAGAGAATTTAGGAGAGACCCATCATACTTTTTAGATATTTGAGTCTCCAAATTGTCTTTTGTTCTCCAAATATGAAGACCCTACTCTCATTTTGGAGACAAAATCTTTAAAAAGTACGATGTGTCCCCCTTAGATTCTCTCATAAAGTGCAAAAAATGGAAATAAATTATAAAATACTAGTGCATATTCATGCCTGAAAGCACAGCTCGAATTTGATATTCAACAAATTATTCAGTTTTGTCCCTCTAACCTCTAGAAGGCCAAGATCCCATTCGAACTACACAACAACCCGTGCTATACATTGATCTTAAGTTGTATTGGGGTTAACATACATGAACTCTTTCATGACGACTACATAATGCATAATAGTACTTGAAAAAAAAATCTAATATATCAAATGAATGTTGCCGACCACCTCGCCAACCAAGCCGACCAATAGTTAAATATGTTTTAAACATAGTTTATCTAATCAACTACATAAATAATCGTGGCACACATCAATTCAAAACACCCTTTAAAAATGTATAAAAGTTGTAGTAAAAATACTTCAAACATAAGCAAATATGTCATGGGAATACTAACAGGTAGTAAAACGAAACAAAAAATAAAATTTGGGATGTAGGTTGTTGGTTGTAATGCCTCATTTCCCGTTTCCTGTTTTGTTTTTGAAACAGTGTCCTTTTGGAGAATAATGTGAATCCAGATACATATCTAGCAGTTCTCAACACAATCCATGATTGTATTTTTTACTTTTTAATTATCAAATGGAAACTTATTTTCATTCATGAAAAGTCCAACACACTTGCAAAAGAATTATGTCTAAGTACCACCCCAGTAGCAGGACATAAGCAAATATCATCAAACTAAGAGATTGCATTCGTTTCTGGTAGACAAAGAATAGAATGTGTATTTAGCATTTTTTTTAATCGGCGCAACAGTATGAGTTAAAGGTAACGAAAAGTCTCGAAGGGTAGTAAAAACTCCAGAAAGTCACTTTTTTACTTGTATATTTTGCATTTAGATCTGAGTTCAATAAAATTGGAGTATATAACAGTGAGGTATTGTATGGTGTATACAAATGGATCGATCTAGTGTGAGTGATTTTTCCATGGATAACGTTGTCGCAGAGAGGGATTGAGTGAGGCAGTTAGAGAACTCGGGCATAAACCTCACGGATAATGCCACTTCTAAATCTATGCACTCTGTCGAAGGTAAATCAACGTAAAGAGGGTCGTGAAACTTGCCTACTGAAAAAAAAAAAAAAAGGGCAAGGATATAGCCTTTTTGTAAGAGTTATTAACCCTCTTTAATTGAACAATAAACACTTACGGATAAAAAGCTTTCTCACCATTAGTAGAGTGCCTTCCAAGATAAAAAGAAAATGAAACAAACTCAAAATTAGACAAATAATGAGATAAATAGAGAGAACGTGAGATTCAACGAATAAGTCAAAAATGTTACAGATACTATAGTAGTTACTGTTTATCCGGAGCTGTGGTCTACGACTCTGGTTGTGGAGGAACCAACGTTGATAAACACGGACAGGTAAATGAGAGAGGAATGCTCTGAATAAATACTATGGTTAAAATAAATCTCTAATGAAACCAACACAACTCAACTCAAAATAGAACAACGCAACCCCCATAAGAAAAGGTTGAACTCTTTGCGTGTTCCGGGCTTTTGCCCTTGAGGTGTATCTTCCAACTCTTTGTTGGATCCCCTTCCCCTTTCCACCGTTTTTTAATAATTTTTAATTTTTCCGGTAAAAAAAAAAAAGAGAGAAAAGGTTGAACTTATCATATCAAAACTTACATTGGAGTATTTTTAAGTGAATCAAACCTTCTCTGCAAATTACTACAAAAAGCACCCAAAAAATTACAATTAGTAGGAATCAAATAGGAAATTATTTAGAAGTAAGAGAAATCGAGGAAAAAAATCTATAATGAAAAAAACTTAATTGAGAAAACGACCGACGATGAAGGACTTGTGGTTGTTGTTGCCGACGACGGTGGTTTGTGGTTGCGGTGGTGTACGATGGTGCTGGTGGCAATGGTTGTGGTAACTTCCGAAAGGTGCTGCATTTGAACCAGAGAGAGATGTGGTGATGAGTTGTAGAAATCAATTGGAAATGGGAAAATCAATTGGAAATGGGAAAATCAATTGGAAAAGGGAACAGAGAAACATTTCAAAAACGTTTCAAAACGTTTACATTATTGAATAGGGTCAATTGATTTACTCCAATTCGGAAAAGGGAACAAAATTAAGGAAATTGATATATTTAAAGATTTATTAGGAAACGTGTAATTAGGATATAGATCGTAGGTTTATAATTAGAAAATATGCATTCGATCCGACGTATACAAAGTTAACAGAAAGTATGATCGAACGGTTATAGAGGTAGCTCTGTTTGTATGCATAGACATTTTCAATGGAAAACCGCTCTGTTTTATAATATAGAAGATTCCTCCAATATGTCACATTCATTCTCTATTTTCTACTTTTAGAGATGGGTTGGAGATGCTCTTGGTACGTTTGTTAAAAATCACTGTCTTTAGAAACTCTTTTTCTTTCGGAGGCAGCTTCCCTTAGGTTGCCTATTGGACTGCACGGGATGCAGTCCGATAATTTTTGACCCTATTTTAGGCTTAAATCGATGATCGGACTCATTCATATTTTAGAAATTATTGATAAGAACAAATACTTAAAAATTCAGTTGATCAAATACTGATCTATACCTAGACGGAACACATTTTATGTGTTAAAAAATGGGTTCTTCCAGTTGTGATCTAGTGTGGCGAATTCACTTGAAATTATTTATTTTAAAATAAATCTGCTATGGTGAGGTTCTCAATCGGTATCCAATCAACTCGAATTTTTACATATTTGTTGTTATTAGTAATTTCTACAATGCAAACGAGTTTGATCACCAAACTGGCTCTAAAATGAGGCCCAAAACTGGTTAGACTGCATCCCGTGCGGTCCAATCCAATGGGGAACTTGAGGGGAGCCCCCTCCTTTAAGTTCTTGGTTTTTTTTTAAATTGATAGAAGAGATCATTTACATCATATATGAAGTACAAAATGCAAATCCGGGATACTATATTAATTGTGATCAGAGTTCATAAGAAAACCAAGCTTACAACCCAAAAGAATGAATGAAAAAAAAAATTTTTTTTTTTTTTTTGATCGGCAAAAGATGAAATTTTATTAAAAATGGGGAAAAAGGGGAGGGAATCCAACAAAAAGTTAAATAAACACCACAAGAGCAAAAGCCCGAAACACCCAAGAGTCTACAGGGTCCACAATGATAATATTACTAAAGCCCGACCCATACCCAAAAAGAACAACGAAAAGCCCACACACCTAAACCCAACCCAAACCAGGGCCGGCCCACCCAAACCAGTCCTGAAACCCTAACCATTACAGCCACCATCACCGTACAAAACACCGGAAAATAGCCTCGCCGTTAAGCCGAGCCGACCTCTCCCAGATGTAGAGGCCGACGGCTGGATCCGGCCTACGAAAATGAGAACCAAAGCAATCAGGGCCGCAGAACAACAGACCACCACCACATCAGACAAACCCACCTAAACCCCAGCCTCACGATCTTTAACAGCAGCAGCAACAATCCAACATGACGAGCTGACAGCCCCACGCCCGATTAAGAACTCCGAACAGCCGCCGGCCGGACTTCGGCACACAAAGACGACAAGAGATCCCAGCCATAGGAGCCGCATCCACCTCACCAACACCGGATTGGAACCATCACTAATCAAACATCGCCATCTTCTCCGATCGTTTCTGAAAGATGATAAGAAACCTGCAAAAAAATTAAAACAAATCCAAAACCCCAGCCACCACTTCACACAACCACCTCCGACTCCAATCTTCGGCGCACGAAACGGGCACAGACCAAATCTATAGATCCAGAAAACAGAGCTTCATCGCAAAATAGCCAACGTCGCCGAAAACCTGATGAAAACCACCATCACCGGAAAAACCAGATCTGTCACTCCATTGCCGACGAAAACCGCCAGCAGCAGGGCCATCGAAGAACGAAACCCACCATCACCGGAAGACCCAAATCTGTGACACTCTAATGCCGAAAACGCGGGCCTTCAACGCCGTTAGGCCGAACCGAACTCACCCAGGAATGAGTTGGCTTGAGACCACGCGATCTACACCCCCCAAGGCCTCGTGACCACACCTCGCCGTTAGGCCTAACCGATTCCACCAAGTGTGTGAACCGGCGGTGGGTCGACGGCCAAAAACCAGCGAAACCGAGGGAGGCTAGGAAGGAGAGGAGACAGGGAAGGAGAAACCGCTGGTGAAACTTGGTTTGGGTAGAGGAAACTTGGTTTGGGAAAGGTAGAGAGAGAAAGTAGAGAGATGGAGGAGAAAAAAAGAATAATGCCTAACCTTTTTTGAAAATCTAATGAAAAAAATATTAAGGAAAGAACACCCACATGCTGACATGCCGGTTGATTTTTTCATTCTTCGTTTGAAAGGTTCTAGTGCGCTTTGTCAAACATTAGAAATTACATAGCATCCCTCAAGCAGATAGAAATATGGTAAGTGGTAATAAATTGATCACAATCAAGCATCATAACCCCACCAAAATGGAAATTGAATTCCAATAAAAACTGGAGTATATATATTCTGCTTCATGAAGAAATTAAAAATCCTAACCACTAAAGAAAATCAAATTATAAGATATAATCAGTAGATTCAACTTATAAATTGACATTAAAAACGTGATGTCCTATCAAACATTATAAACTTCAAAGTTCATAGGAGTACTAGTTTGATAAGTTCGAACAATAACCAGCGTATTCAACGTTTACAGAACAAACGAAATATAGAATAAATTTATTGGAGCTCCATAATCGTTAAAAAAATTCAGGCAGAATAATGTGACCCTTGACTCCTTGTTATCCGCGCACTGCGAACATTGCATTGACTTTTAAATCTATTTCTTTTTTTTCCCTCAAATATCTAAATATTTTTCCCACACCTAGTTGCCCTTTCATCACCTATTTCTACCAATGCCTTCATCCCTAATAGCTAGGTTTTTCTACTTGTATAATTTTAAGTAGGGAAATGAAATACAAAGTGGGATTAACACTAATCCCATCATCCACTGACTTGGTTGCCTTTTTAATCTCTTGTGGTTAGGGCATTGATTAGTTTAATGACCCTTAGTTTTGCAGTGCTAAGTACAAACACAATGGAAGAAGGACAGTTTAAATATAGTTGACTTACCAGGCTCAAATCAAGGCAGGTGTCCTCTAGCTATATTTTTATTATCATCATTCTTCTCACCCATAACTGAATTAATTCTATATTCAATGAGGGAGTTGCTCATAAATTATCAGGTGGTCCATAATGGTAAGGGGTAGTTATGCCCACTTAAATCCTGACATGTGACTGAATGCTATGATGAAATGCCCTTTCAGTCCTTAGGTCTGGGAATGGAGTTTTTTTTTTTTTTTTTATAATAGAAAATGCAACTTACATGATAAAATCATTTACAAATTTCACAACCCATAGGCATAAAAAACAACAAATACAACAAAAGACCCAAAAGGTTTGAACAAAATATAAGAAGAAAAAAAACAATATAAAAAGCCGCAAAAATAACTGCTGCATGTTTGAGACTATCGATCTATTTGTGGATGTGACCGGAGGAAGTTTAGGAAATGAAGTTGGAACTAATGGAATTGTCATTCCTCTAGAAGACCCTTGTTTCATTTTCTTAAATAAAAATAACATGATTCATATTTCAAGTGGAATTAATCCCCATTCGTTAATTTAGGTGAATGAATACTGTGCATTGAAAGCTAATGAATGACCATTCTGTTCATTTTCAACTCATTTTTCCAAACTAAGCAGCGCATTAGAATTTATTTATTTAATTAATTAAACTGATCACCACTTGCAATGGAGTTGTTTTGTTTGTTTGGATAATGGGTAGTCTTTAAATTTTCCCCTTATTTATTGGCCATGATTATTTTTTTTGGTACTAAAAATAGAAGTTCAGGTATTGACGTATCAACCCCATCACCTTTGTCAAAGAGTATTGTCTCATCACACCAAACCATTATCTCTAGGGGACTCCACTGCACATATCAGAACCGAAGATAAAAGTTCCACCACGTGTGGATGGTGCTAGGAGTATGTTTAGCAGTTAGCACCAATAAGGGGTTATAGGAACTCAATCCTCGGCCTTGTCCAACTAAGTCTTGAGTTTCAACCACTTAACCAACCCGGCCCATTGGTTTAAATCTTTGGCCATGTTTTTTTTTTTTTTTTGGCCACGATGATGAAAAGTATATTAATTTGAGGTAGTTCCAAGTTGCGGTATAAATTAAGCTCCGAGGTCAGTGGAAGTTAACTAGGGTTTGCATGCGTTTTAATTCTTAAAAATGATCGAGACCCCATCAATATTGTACTAGGATTAAATTAAGAAGGCCTTCAGGGTATATATCAATGTCGTCATTAACTGAAAACCTAGATTACACCTGAGGATTAGGTTAACAAGACAATAAACTAATGCCTAATTACCATAGCTTTGATACATGCAGCATGCAAGGTATAGATGGAGCTCATTGGGAATAAATGCATATGAGTATGCCACATTGCTAGTAAGAAGACTTAGAAAAGCAGTTAAAGCTAGTTTTTTGCGTACTTGTTAAACTTGACGAGCTCTACAAAGTGAACGTTTCCGATCAATCGGAGTAAGATCGGAGCAGGCCCCATTCCCCGGTCCTCGGAGACGTTTTGTTCTGCTCGCGTTTTGGTGGAAGGTAAAACCTATAGGCAAGGGTAGAGCCAGAAATATTTTCGATGTATGAGGCCAAAAACTTAAACAATATTAATTTATGACAGATATAGCTAGGAGCTCCATTGTGGGGTCAAAATAGCAAATATTGTGTGTAAAATAGGGTACTCCTTATTGAAAAATCAAATGAAGGTCTAATGTCACTTGTTAGCTCTGCCCTATCCTAAAGGTGACTGATCCTTTCTGACAACTATTCGTCACGGATTTGGAGTTCTCTGTGATCACGCCCAAAAAAAAGAGTTACGTCTATCGTCCCTCCTCTAACCTTTTAGCTTAGAGAATTAGAAAAGAAAATACATGTGAGAGGTAAATGGCCTTTGAAGTTGGTGATCTTTGTCCTAATTTTCTTCAATTCCTTTTTTTTTTTGGAATTGATATTCACACTCTCTTTTTTGTTTTTTAGGTGTATGTATTTTTTATTTTTTTTGCTAAAAGACAAAAAAAGAAGTATGGATAACAAAAAAAAAATGAGTGTGAATATCAATTCCCTTTTTTCTTTTGGTTTTAATTTGTTTTGTGATATTCAATGAAAAAGAAATGGAAAGGTTGCTTTCATTGGTTGAAAGTATTGATAAATTATACTGAATAGTAGTTGGCTCCACCTCCAACCTATTGCAGTGGTTGGTTGTTTACTCTGTCTTTCCCCACAAAAAGCTTCTTTTTTTAAAAACAAAATTAAACAAATTAATATTTCCCCCTTGTTTTCTTGTTCCCTTCATTGTCACTCCACATGAACCCAAAAAAAAATATTTCTTTTTAAATATTTCAACTGAACAGTTGCACTTAACATAATGCAGCACAAGTTACAATAATGGGGTCATGTGGAGCCAAGGATTGGTTTGGACACACAAAAAAATTATTTCCATTGCCGAACTTATAGCTTTCAACCAGTCCAAATTTGACACGTCGACCTTCTAATTATTTTATATTGGTTCAAACTTTATTTTTCATTGGTTAATATACTAGATGGGTCAATTTTTTAAATACGGTGTGCGTATATGCGTGTGTAGAGGCTAGGGAGAGTTTCTATCGGCACGTATAAGTTATAACACTTGTCGATCAGCTCTTTCTGTCCAGATATGATATTCCTTTTAAAAATTTTAACTTTTTAAGAAAACATAGGAGTACTATTGTATAATGAATCCAAACTCCAATGAAAAAGTCATTAGAATTTTTAATATTACATACCCTTTTTGTCTCCACAAGCTAGCTATCATAAGATTTTTTTTTTGCAAGGAATATGTATATACATTTTGCAAATTAAAAACCTTCATGCTTTCATGGACGGTTAAATTTGGACTCAGACAGATTTAAAATTCTGAATTACGAAAGACGGACAACGAAAGGGAGAAAAATAGTATTTTCACTCAACCTCTATTAGATTGGATTCATATAAATCTAATTCTATAATGGTCGAATAATTTTCCCCACCTTAGGAAATGTGAATTAATTAATTTAATGTCTCGAAGTCTGACCCTAGGCTATGGTTTGTTTTGGGAATGTAAATGATTATCTCAATAAAGTGTGGCTTTCCCTAAACGGAAAGATTCCTCTTGTTTCTTTTTTAAAAGCTCATCGTATGGTTGAGTGCATCACTCATCATGTGGGCAGAGGTACAACTATACCAAAAGCATTAAATTTAGTTTGAAAATTTTCGTTAATGACCCCACCCAAAACTGGGCGTAATTATTCGGGGTGTTTTCACTAAGCTAAAAAAAAAAAAGTCCTATTTCGTCGGATATCGGTAAAGATTTGATCGATTCTATACCCAATTTCTTATAAGCATATCCGGCGTAAAATTAATCGAGCATTTACCGATATCCGACGGATCAAATTTTTTACAGAGATGCAAAAAGGGTCTCGATCAGTTTGCGCACAGGTCAACCGATTTCTAAGGGATCAATTCCATCGTGCTCTACCGGAGGACCCAATTAAAGTCGAAACAAAACTCCGCATCGAATGGCCCCGTAAAAATTGATAACACCTAGGACGTTTCGAACCTGAGACTTAAAGAGAGATTAGACCTTGATGAGAGATTAGACCTTGGTAACTAGTCCAACTCGTGGGTTAAAATGGCTAGTTTTCTTATATAGCTTATAGTTATTTGGAAGGAAAAAAATGGAAAATAACAGAAGAAGTTTACTTAGAGCCTAGAGGTAAGAAAGTTGTGGCACAAAGATTGGAATTATTTGAAGTTAGATTAGAGAACTACTATAGAAACGTAGTACTATAAAGTTTGGGGGCGACTATTCGCAATCCATTATTTTCTCTATTAGCCCATTAAAATTTTCTAAATAATTACAACATGAGCCTCCAATACAAAATGTCCTACTTGCCCTTCTAACTTTTTAGACACAACCCATCATCATCTTCTTCCTCTCTTCCCTCAATCAGTTCACGCCTCCTCCATCTCCATAGCTCGCCATAGCCACCACCACTCGATCAAGAACACCGCCGCACCACTGCCACTCCTCTCTCTCTCAGTACAGTTGCCATTGAATCACCACACTGCGACCATTTTGAAAACAATTTCGGTAACTAACTGTATAAAACATATATATATATATATATATATATATATATATATATATATATATATCGGTAACTAACTATTGAAAATACATATATAATTTGGTAATTAACTGCCGAATTCTGGTATATACTTCGGTATTAGGTTACCGAAAATTTATTTGACAATATTATATTACTGAAGATTAGAAAAGTCCTATATATATATATATATATATATATATATATATATATATATATATATATATATATATATATATATATATATATATATATGAGTCCCCTTCTTATAAGGACTGCCTTATTTTAATAAAATGCAGACCTCCATTTTCTGATCAAATTTTGATGATCCAAGCCGCTCAATGTGTTCAGAACGTGATTTTTAGGGTACCCATGAGAAATCAGCAAAAAAAAAGACCGGGAAGGGCTTCATCCGAGCAGTTTTTGTTTATTTTTTATCTAACGGTTCAAATAAAAACTGCTCAAATCAAGCCCTTTCCGGTCATTTTTTTTGCCAATTTCTCGCGGGTACCCTTAAAATCACGTTCTGATCACATTGAGCGGCTCGGATCATCGATATCAGATCGGGAAAGGCGAGAAATGGGAGGTCCACATATAAGGTCCTTATTTTAAGGTCCTTACTTGAAGATTTCTGATATATATATATGTATATATCGATAATTGACTGCCGAAAATATATAAACATTTCGGTAACTAACTATTGAAATTATTTAAATATTACGGTATTCAAATGTCGATAATATTACATTTTTTCGGACCTGAAACGCCGAAAATCTAGTTCAAAAAATTTAAAATTCTGCATCGAAAAAAACACAGTGCTCGATCGGCTCCCAAGTGGGTTTCGTTTTGAGAGAGAGAGAGAGAGAGAGAGAGAGAGAGTAACCTTGAAGAGATGAGGGGAGGGAGTGGCGATGGTGGGGCGGTGTTCGTAGCTTTGGTGGTGGTGGCTATAGAGATTTGGTGTTTTGGAAGGAGAGAGGTATAATAGGAAGATTTGGAGAAATTAATGGGTTATATAGAGTAAATAAGGGAAATTACAGGGTTATATGGAATAAATAAAGGAAGTAGGCTAATAGAGAAAATAAAGGGTTGCAAATAGTCGGCCCCTAAAGTTTGTTGGGCTATTTTGATATTTAAATCTTTCCACCAAACAGGGCTTTCCCTACTTTTTTTTTTACAGCATCCAGTTAGCTTGGGCCCTTGACCCAATAAAGAAGAAGAAAATCTTGGCCCAAGTTGCAAAAAATGTGAGCTTGGGCTTAAACTAGCATTTCACAACTCTTTCAAACGCCTGTAAAGAAGACAGAGTAGGAGGAAGAAAATGTTTTTCGGGAGCCGGGTCACGTTCGTGTGCATTTTCAGCCGCAGGATTGAGATTGTCATGTTTTAAAAGACTTTCCTACGATTCCGTGATTGAAAATGAACCGAAACAACAGCGTACATAAATTTCGGGATAGAAAACTTGGCCGCAATGTGTCCCCCCTCTCTTCTCCCGTGTTTCCCTCCCCCTTCCATCGTACTCTGCATTTTCAGCTGCAAGATTGAGTATTACGCATTTACTTATTAAATATGTATTATGTATAACAACAATGAGACAGGCTTCAGATTTTAATTACAATACATATTTTACAACAAGTTGGTACAATCACCACAAATATTTTTGTTACTATAATCAAGAACAATCGCTACAATCGCTAAACTGCTCTCAAAATCATTGAAACAAACTTGAACAAATTATTCTCTTTTGCTAGGGAAACAACCCGATTTCTCCGCCCGGTTTTTATTAGCCTTCTTCCTGTGTTTTCATCCTTTTTCTGTTAGCAAACCTGTTGATCTACTTTGATGAATGTTTTCTTTTTCTCTCTCTCTTCCCCTTTGATCCTTCAAATCACTCTCTGTATATATAAATAGCCAGTGCTAACATTTTGGAAGATCTTTTGGAGGTGGCAGAACAGACTCCTTAGGGCCCTTTCCATTGTCCACCAAAAATGCCATCTTCAGCCCCCACGTTGTGTGCACTTCTAAGTGGCAATGCATAAACCAAACTCCTGCGTATTTAACAAAAGAAATGGTTATTTTTTTCGGAGAAGGGAAAGTTTCTTGCGAAGAAATTAAACAAAGACAAAAAGGATCTCTGGTTAGTTTAGTACCTGGATTATCTGCGCGGAATCTGAAAGCTACCCATCCACCGGACGGTACTCCAATTGTGTTCCTCTCGACCGGATCGACAAGGTTGAATTTTTTCGGATCCTTTTTCGCGTTATAATTCCCTAAACCCTTCCCAACCACGTAGAAATTAAACCCGTGCAAATGGACAGGGTGGTTTTCCGGGGCTATAATGCCGGTATCTTGCAGAACAACTTGGACCGTAGCGTTATATGGCAGTCGATAAACCTTCGTCCCATTTTTCGTCGATAAATTGGTTGGCCCAGCGCCCGTGTAGTTGAAAGTATTCGGCGGATTACCGGGAAAATCGGTGGTGAAAACTCCCTTGATCTTGAAAAAATGTGCTTGAAGCAGAGCAGTGGTGGGCATGACGAACGTGACATTGTTAACACTAGCCACAACACGGCTCCCATTGCCCGCTATACAACTCGGGCACGGGTTAATCCCGAGCCCGACAGTGAAGAAAAGGGAGTGATCAACCTTTATCGGGACTTGGGCCGGGTATTTCTTGGAATTCAAACTTTTTAAGGAGTCGAGGAAGTTGTTGGCGATTGCGGTGGCGTTCTTGGGAGGCGGGGTGGCGAAGGTGGTGGGGGTATTGGAAAGGGTGCCCGAGTAGTGGAGGGTGGCGGTAGCGGTAACGTTGTCGACGGCGATCGGAGCGTCCATGAAGGGGGAGGCCGACAACGCGTACTTCCCGGAGTTCTGGTCGGCCGATACGATGACATTGGTGGTTTGGCCGGGGGCGATGACGATGGTATCGATCTTGAAGGGCTTTACGTAGGTGGCGTCGACTTCCACGACGGTGAGCTTGTGTCCCGCGATTTTGAAGAAGAGCTCTTCATTGAGGGCAGCGTTGATTAGGCGCAGCATGTAGGTTTTGCCGCTTTGTACACTCAGTGTGAACCCGGCTGCATATGAAAGAGAGTCCCAAAATAAGTGTTACATTAGTTATTTGTTTGAAATTGTTAGGGTCAAACTATGAAGGTCATGATCATAGTTGTCAAAGGCGTGCCTAGGTGCAAGGCGAGGCGAGACGCAGCCCCAGCGCCTTGCTGACCCCAGGCGAGGCGATTTGAAAAAGGCGGGTAAAAAGTGCAAAAAAAAAAACGACAAGGCTAGAAAAGTGACCAGGCGCAAAAAAGCGCGCTTTTTTCAAATCGATGAAAAAAGCGCTCTTTTTTCATTGTAAGTACCTTGTGAGGGGCAGGCCGATACGGGTCCTGGATGTCCGTTAATGGTATGAGCATCCGATACATTCGGGGCCAAACCCGATTTCAGTGCTTCGTTGATCACAGCCTCAGTGTCCGATTTCCACCATTCGGCTGCAATATTTCAATCATCAAAAGTCACTTCAAATTTGAGTTACAAATGATTTTACTCCAACAACTAGAAGCAGGATTCGAATCATTAGCTGTTTTGAGCTCACCTAATATGACGACCACTTCACTTTGGGGCTTGGGAAACGGGTACGGTACGCCCCGCTTCGGCAGTACGACTAAGGCACCGTGGACCGTCGCCCTCAGCCACAGGATGTGCGCGTGCCAAAGGAGTGTGCCTCGTTGGCCCGTAATGGTGAAGTTGTACACATAGCTTTGACTTGGCTGGATCGGGCATTGCGTGATGTATGCTGGTCCGTCGGCCCATCCAGTTCGGAGTTGTCGGATACCATGCCTATACAAGATAAAATATGAATTTTCGCTAGCAACATTAACATAGAGATATATAACTGTTCCTATTAACCATGCATCTTCATAGTGGCATCGTTATTTGTCTGGACGAAGCTCTTGATAATTTTCACTTATGTTTTCATTATATATTCACTAATAGATTAGTCTGGTTTATCGAGACACTCTTCATTACAAAAAATATATATATATATAGTTTTGCCGCAACAAACACCCATGGACGAAGAGAGTGAATCACGCACCAGACAGTTGCAGAAGTGGATAATGAAATGCAAAATGACCATATTGTCCTGAATTATGTTATTTGGTAGGTTGGTTATGTTATTTGGTAGGTTGGTATTTTGGTAATTAAGTGGGGACATGATAGGGTGATTTTGGAGATATCTTACCAATGGATAGAGACGTTGTATTTGACGTGGTTAACGACCTTGACAAGAACTGTATCACCTTCTCTGGCGTAGAGAGTCGGCCCCGGAAACCGGCCATTGACAGTGACAATGGACTTTGTCGAGCACAACCGACTTTTGTTCCTCATCACCACCTGCACAGGTTACCCACCAAAACATCTGAATTTAATGTTGTGAGAAGGAGAGATTAGTGTTCGTGATGTGCTTTCGATAACCGAGTTTATGTGTTTTTGATCATCTGGGATCAATGAAGTTAACGGTCGGATAAATTTTTAGTTCTTTCGGCCCAAAGACTTTTTAACTGGCTAAGACGCCTAGCTCACTTGCACGTTCTGAACTACTATTCGAAGGTCCGTCCACCTAGGAGTATACTTTTTCCAGATACAAAATACTTAGGCTAATGTGGATTTGGAGAAAGAAATTTGCAATTCGATAAGTTGAACTCAACATATCAGCTTTTCGGCCCTCCGATCCGTTATAGTGTTATGCTCTATTATACTGGTGATCCCAAGAAATTGCACGATCAATTTTTGATACGTACCGCTTCGCATAGGATTTTTCACCCACTCATAGCCGATACTCTAATGCTATGACAAGTTTTCCAGTGCCAAAAAATAATTTTAAAAAGTTTACGACCACCACACCTGTTTCCTGCTGCATATCAATCAATACTGCTACTACCACTTTATCGTTACTGTCACACTTCTCGTACCACTATTTAATACTCCCCTTGCATGCAAACGACACACGAGACGCTGCGACATTGTAAGGGAGTGTTTTAACTACCTGGCCATCTTGCTTACTTGACAATTATCCTCAGGCACAAAACTTGTCTACAGAACTTCTTAAATTTAACACAAGAACAAGCTCTATCATACAATACAAGAACAAAGCTATCAAAACTGATGGGAGTACTTACATTGAACTTGAAGTGCCGAACCCTGCACTCAACCAATGCTGGAAACAAACATGCAACTAATATCACAACTCGAATCCAAGACTCCATCTCTCTCTCTCTCTCTCTCTCTCTCTCTCTCTCTCTCTCTCTCTCTCTCTCTCTCTCTCTCTCTGTGTGGAATGTGTTTTGTACTATTCTGTCAGCTCTGATGTCTCGTAGGCTCGTAGCTAGTTACACTCTGCTATAGACTGGCCAACGCAACCTTATATAGGTGATGGTATGGGGTCACCAATATGGCTGCAATGTCATTTTTCTTTGGTTAGGTGAATAGAAAAACCCTTCAAAATCAAGATTTCTAATTAAGAAGGAATAAAAACCTGATCAGGGTCTAATTCCCACTGGTTTCTTGCGTTTTACATAAAGTAGGTTCTCCCCCTCGAACCAAATATGTGTTTTGGAAATGAAGTTATTGTGTTCCTTGTCCACCAAATTTAGTTACTGCCCCTTATTAGGAAGAAAAATATGTGGTTTTTAATTGGTTGCATTGAAATTAATTATAGTTAGAGATCTTGCTCCTTTTTCTTTTTTTTTTTGTCCGCACGTGTCTCGGGGTACTTGAATTTTCTTTGGATACAACAGTTATTTATAACGCTTTCTCACGTGGGATGAGTCTCATGTATGTGTAGATCTCACCCCACGTGAAAGGAGTTACAAATAACTCTTGTAGTGAAAATTTTCTATTCTTGAGATAATTCATTGGGAGATTGAAAAAATTTGAGTACCTAGAATTATTGTGTTACTATCAATTGCTGTTGGAACCTTCCAAAACACAAGCTGTCAAAGGAATTTGGTGTTCACTTGCATTCACTTGCTTAAAACTGAACCAAACATATACAGTATGTGTAGTAGCCATTTATGAGAAGTTTTTCAGTGCCGGGTGGGCACCGGCCACGTGGTGCCGAGCACCATCTCGGCCGTCCAAACGTGTTTTGGACGGCCCAGATCTGTTTGGGTAAATTTTGAGTGTAAAATTATCAAAATACCCCCTCAAGTCCAAACAGATCTGAACCCTCCAAAACACGTTTGAACGATCGAGATGCGTGCTCGTCACTACGTGGCCCGTGCCCGCTCGGTACTGAAAAATTTCTCGCCATTTATTTGTCGATAGTACCGTGTAGACAATACTCATGGTACCCTGGGGGTACATATATTTATTTGTAAATATCATGGGTATCGATACTTCAAACAAGGTTTTTGCAACACCCACTAATCCTTTGATACAGCCAAATATATTGTTGCCCTTTTTTTTTCAATCAATAGAAGATATCATTTTACATAAGATATAAAGTACATAGTACAAACTCGAAACACTACATCAATTGTAAGAGTTCATGAGACAACAAAGCCTAATAATTCAACCAATACAAGAAATAAGCCCTATTATAGGGTAGAAACAAAGAAAAAAAGAAAAAAAGAAAAAGCCATCTAAGGTAAGAACACTCACATACAGGTGAAAAGACTCGAACTCTTGACCTCATAGTAAGATGCAAGAGTCCTGGATAAAATGATAGCTCTGTAGACAAAAATTAATTATAACCCCTTAGGATAGAATGATCAGAAAAATAAGATATTCACGTTAGTTCAAACGAATTAAATATTTAAGTACTCCAGTTTTCAATTCGTTTGAATCGGTGCGAAGATCTTATTTTTCTGATCATTTTATCCTAATGGGTCATAATTATTTTTTTGTTTCTAGAGCTATCATAATCAAATTTCTTCTCTACAGGATTCCAAATAAAGAAATAAATTACAAAAATTGAATTTTGAACGGTAGTTAAAGGACAACAATTTGGCTGATGTGTCAAAGGATTAGTGGGTGCTGCAAAAACCTTATTCATGACTCCTCTGTGAAAAAGATTTTCTCTTTCGGCAAACAATATTACAACTACGAAATTAAAGCACCTTTCAAATTCTCTCTCTCTCTCTTTTTTTAACGGCAAAATAAAGTCTCCATTAATCATAAAGATGCCAATTATATGGAAACTAGACAATAGGAAAAGCAAATGCATCGAGAGAGTTTCAAAGAGTATTATACTCCCCTAGTGCTGCAACTCGCATCACTTAACCTACCCTTCAGCCCTTCGATTTTCTTTCCCTTCAACACGCCCCTACAGGTATAGCCGGATCTATTCTATTGATAGACTAAACACATGCAAATATTTTAATCATCAAGCAGACAGTAAGGTTTTCAAATTCGGGATATCTATTTACCTTATAAGCTAGTCATCAACTACGTATATCATCGAAAATTTTAAACGTTAGACACAAGAGTGACTTAAACCATTTACATTCTCAACACACACGTACATTCGAAAGTAAGATTGCAAAGATTTGAATTGGTTAAGGAACATTACTAGAATGTTTTTTCTAAATACATAGCCAGGTATAGTGCTCCATTGTCAGTTGTATGATTAATGAACTTCAGATATTAGACTGATGAGGATTATGAGTTTTAAAAGTGAAATTAAATTAAATTTGTGGTTGCGAAATGGCTTTCATGCATGTCATGTATCAGGTCTTTTATATAATATGCTGAAAAAGGTATCATGGATTATTTATTTCAAAGCTACGATTAAACCAACGGTGGGTACGTAAGTTGGTAATAACTCCTCAACCAAATTAATGCATGGCATCTATACTCTTGTAACTCTTCTTCTTCTTCTTTTCATTTACACCCTTTATATATACATACACAATTTAGGTATTCGAGCCAGGATCAAGTAATTATACAGAACCAATCCCACCGTCTACTAGAGAGAGCCCAATTAAAATTGGGAGGGATGGCTTTGTCTAGGCTGGCATGCCCGATTTTTTTTTTTAACAAGAAGCTTAATTTAAGATATTTATTTGTACCTTGTGACTGGTTTTAAAAAGATAATCATTCCGAGTATTTGTAAAGGAAAAACACAATTAAAAGTTATCAACTTTCTTCATTATTTAAAATTCAATTCAGAATGTCTTTGAAAATTTTCCTTTTTCAGAGGAAAACAAGGGGTAAAAGTTACTAATGAAAGTTTCTAGATTTGTGAAAGATTAAAAGGAAAAAGTTAATAAAGATCAAAAAATCCAATTAAAGGAAGACAATAGGGGAATGAAATTGGGGTCAGGGCCGGCCCCGGGGTAAGTACCACAAGCTCTTGGGCTTGGGCCACCCCGGCCTAGGGCAACCAAAAAAAGAAATTTTGATGATATATATTATTGCTATATATATTTTTTGAAGTGAAAGTTCTGTTGACATGGGTTTGACTCCCACAGGAAGCACTTTCTTTTTTCCTTTATGATATATAGGTACAAATACTTTTTGAGGAAAATGTTGCCATAGTATACTGTTGGTTTGTTTTTTTCCTTTTTTTGATAAGTCAATCGTTGAAATGAACGCATTAAGGAGTACAATCTTTCAAAAGTAGTTTGGCAAAATCAGGCAGAATACAACCTGATGAACAGCTAGACCAACTACACTCTAAGGAACTACTCCTTCCGTCCAGATTTAATAGTTCTTTTCGGGAGTTTGTGCCACTTTTCAATCAATTATATCTTGAAATTTATAATATTTTATGTAATTTTGAAAATATTATCTTATAGAACTAATCAAGATCTTTCGATCAAAACAATATTCATATTGGATATATAATTCATTACTAATTTATAAATATATAACTCATTTTTTTATCCGGTTAGAATTGAATGAGAGAATAGTAGCTGACCAATGTGCTGCTGTATTCTGGTCTCTAACAGTCCAGACAAAGGTCCAATTCTTGTTCAAAGCCCACTTCTTTATGTCTACCACCATAGCTGATATTTCATATTTCCCACAACTCCTGATCATTCTTGCTGTTGAGGCAGCCAATAAGAAACACGACAATCTGATTCGAAAATTGCCTTCGAAACTCCCATGTCACCGGCCGACGTCACACAAGCTATTCGAAGGGTCCAAGCTTCAGTAACCAGCATTGATTATGCAACTACTCTATCCGATCGTGCTGTTGGTTTGTTGGTTGCTTCTTCTAAATGCATAAAGACTTGGAACAGTTCGACTTTCATTCATTACCAACATTCGAAAAAAAAATTAACCTTCTCAATGAAACTAAAGCTTTGTTTGGAACCTATGAAAAGAATAGAAATAATTGAGAAGAAAATTAGAGAAAATCTAGAAGAAAGTTGAATTAATATTTGAAATTTTCACTTCCTTTCTTTAAGAACCAAACAAGGAAAGGAATTTTTTTTTTAAAATTCTCGTTTTTTTCCACTTCTTTCTACAAATCCCCACAGAGCCTAAGTCTATAGTAACAACTTTATGTTTGTCACTCAATATCTTTAGATACACTTCTGTGATGATATTTTTGTGACATATAGTTTAGTGACAATAATGGAACTTGTGGAATGGGTTGGACTTGATATTGCCAAGTCCAACTCTGTACAATTGTCATTTTCGAAGCCTGCAAAATAAAAATTTATCTGGGTACTTAACTAAAACCCATTAAAAAAAATCCTCGTGTAACACCAAACCTAGTGTACGTAGTTGGTTTATTACTCTCCCTTCGAGTCCTCGTGGAAGTGCTCGACTCTCATTGTAAGCACTGACAACAGGAATAACTCCTAACATTCTATTGTCTCTCAAAAAAAAAACAGCGTTCGACGAGTTGTGATCAACTCTCAAGTCCAGTCCAATTCTACGGGCCCAATAAGTCCCAAAATGAGTGGGCTACGATGCACGAACTTGGTGGGCCACCGCAATGCATTCTATGGGCCAAAATATCAATCTTAACTTCTCTGGTAGCATTTGCTTCTTTTAAAAAAAAAACCAAATGTGGAGAAGCCAATTGCTCGTATGTTACGTATCTCTACTGTGCTCGTATGTCACCATGTCGTTTCCACTAACAAAAAAGTTGTCAACAAAAAATTTATGTAACTCTACTCACAAACCCATCAACAACTTATTCACTACCGATGTTAGATTTCTTAGAGGGTTCCGACCTAAAACCAATTGGTAATAGGTGGAGTAACCTCTACATTATATATACGAAGTTTATCTCAACAACTTATTCACTACCGAAAACATCTAACAACTTGTCGACCACAAATAAAAATCTACAAATTTTTCACTACTAGAAACACCCCATAAGTCTGATACACCCAATATGACAGACACCCCAGCAATAAATTAAATCAACGAAAGTGTCTTTTTGATAACCTTTTTTTTCCTTCTCTGAATAACCACTGCCAAAAGGAGAAATTATTTAATGGTTAGGGGCCGCATCACGTCGTATAGCTTTAAGTGGCACTATATTCGGGTATTTCCCACTGGATCGAGTTGAAATGAGGCCAAATGAGTTGTGCGTCGCAAGACGAATAATTAACGCGAAGACTACCGTATATGTTAGATGGGTCACGGGTTTATTGGGTTGCACATTTAAGTGGACTCGATTCTTCTTTTTTCCTCAAAAGAGCTACTAGTTAGTAACTCTTTCTTTTTTTTGGAACGGCTTAAACTCTTGTTATTGATGAACTACAATTGGAGCTAAATGTTACCACTTGCTATTATAAGTTTCAACCTAGTTAGTAAAGTATTTACTAGCATTGAAGGTTAGAACAAGTTTTTCTTCTGGGAAATTGGACAAGTTTTTCACCAGGATTTTTAAAAGAAGGCCTTTTAGGAACTTTCAAAGGCCTAGTCCAATTATACATACATTTCAGATCCAAGCCCACCTAGCTATTAACTCTTTCATACTTCCAAATCAATATTGTGCACAGCAAAGGAGTGTTTTGGCCAAGAAGCAAAGAGAAAGTAAATAATTAGTGCTTATCAACCATTATGGTCGCATGATAGAATTCTACGGAGGCTAAACATTCGAACCTTTGAGCCACTGGAGAGTTTGTCCAGTTGTTAACTTCAGGACTTCAAAATTAATCAAGGTGCGTGCAAGTTGACCCGAATATTCGGCCAAAAAAAATTGGAGTACTCTCAGTGAAATAAGTTGAGTTGTGCTACCTCCACACCCAAGTGCACACCCCACACACAAGTGTGTGGGTCCCACACACACTGCAGTGTGTGTGGGACCGGTGTGCAGTGTGTGTGTGGGTGTGCACTTGGGTGTGGTCCTAGAATTTTCGAAATAAATTTTCCTCTTTTTTGGCATTAAATTCATGTTTCTCAGAAGATGTGCCCCAGAAACACAACTACTCCTACTCACATTTGCTACTCCTGTAATCTGCATTTATTTTCGACATCTCTCTCTCTCTCTGTCTCTCTCTCTGAATGTCTCTGGATATCGAAACATTAATCTTATCGAGTCGTGTGCCATTCTCGAAAGTTGACTTTTCTTGCTTCCTTGCTTGCAGACTCTTTAATGGAGTAATTGACAAAGTCGAGACTTTAAGAGCCAACTCCATTGAATTTCACATTTTGTGAATATAGCAAAACTAAATTGCTCGTGTCTATAGTCTAATATCAGAGCATGTACACGAGATTCTCCAAATGCCTCGTTTAGGTATTTTACCTAGCAAATTGACATAAAACTGGCGTACTCCAGTTAGTTAAAAGGATAGATAAAGTACCTTTTTACAACTACACCTCAGTATTTATCTCAAGGAAGTGTTCAGTAGAAATTTGGCCCTTTTTATAATATTTTTTTCTCCCTTATGTTTCTCTTCTTCGCTTCTTCACGTTCACACAAACACTAGTAATTTACAAGTGACAAACATTATATACAATAGTTTATAGAATAGAAACATGGATACAGAGCATTGCTGTAGATAGAATGGGAGGAAATTTGGGTAGGTAAAATACCAAAAAATACATTTAACTAGTTATTTCACCTATTGTTGATGTACTTGCTCTTAACGGCCATAAAATATCATGCTTTATTGATTTCCTCATGCATAAATGTGTTGAGAAGTTCTTGGCTCTAGTGAGCTCAAGCGCCTAGCTACGTACCCTCCCCAACAGAGAGAGAGAGAGAGAGCAGGTGAATGCGAACAACAATGGAAGAAGCAGGTAAGTACACAAAAGATGGGACAACTGATTTCCGCAAGAATCCAGCCATTAAGAAGGAAACTGGAAGCTGGAAAGCTTGCCCTTATATTCTCGGTATGTCCTCCTCTCGAATAGCTTGAATTTTTATATATATCATAAGTGAACGAATTGAGTGGTAGTTTATCTATTCGAGAAGCTTCAAAAATTTGTTCAAACTTGGGTTTGTTAATGTAGCAATTAATCGATTTTAATTTGAACGAGTTTTAACACAAGCTCGAACTTGAGTAGTTTGGTTCATTTATCAGCGCTAATGGTTTTCAAATATCTTCACACCCATTACCAAAGTGACAGTTCAGATTATGAATATCATACTCATAATCTGTCATTTTTCCATAAGGTGAATGTTGGGAAGCCCTGTTCCGTTAAAATTTTTATTTTTTAAGTACTTATTTTTTGCTTGCAAAAGATGCATCGAATTTCAAAACATTCAAATAGGTAAAAATATAGAATTTGGAGAATCTGTTTGTTTTGGATTTTTTTCATCTTAGTGAATTTTTCTCTCTTTTAGTCATAATTAGGTTTAAGATTTTTTTCGCCAAGACAAACGAATCATTTCAAAAAATTAGCAAAACTAAACAAATTATATTCAAAAAGGAAAAAAAAAGTATTTTTTTTAACGTCACAGAATTAGTTCAATACAAATAATTCAAGACAAATTCGGCCAAAAAAAAAATCGCTTTTTTTAACGTCACAAAATTAATTCAATACAAATAATTCAAGACCAAGTAAAAAATAGTTTCATTATTAAAAATAGTTTTTTTTTCTTTTTTTCTTAAATAAGACATCATCTCATGTACAAAAAGAAAACGAAAACTCACAGGATTTTTTTGAAATTAAACCAGGAAATGAATGCTGCGAAAGATTGGCCTACTATGGGATCAACACAAATCTAGTGAATTATCTCAAGTTTCAATTGAACCAGACCAGTGTTGCAGCAGTCAGCAATGTCACAAATTGGTCTGGCACCTGCTATGTCACCCCTTTGCTTGGAGCTTTTCTAGCAGATGCCTACTTGGGAAGATACTGGACCATTGCTACTTTCTCCATCATCTACGTCTTCGTAAGTCTCCTTCAATCCGGATCCAGGGATCCTACAGGGCACCCTGTAGCTCACATCATAGCCGTCCAAACGTGTTTTCAACGGTCCGGATTTAAAAATAAACTCTTCGCTTGATAAACTCTTCCAGCGAAGAGTTTATTTTTAAATCCGGATCGTTGAAAACACTCTCGGACGGCTGTGATCTGCACTGCATTCCCTATAGTGCACTCCTACACTATAGCGTTTCCGAATCCAATTCAAACCAATACCTACTGATACCGGTTAGTATCGTCAATATCAGACAGCATTGGACTACTTTAGTACCGGTCAATACAGAACGGTTCCGGCCAGTATTGGTTAATACCGGACTACTTTTAATAAATGGAGTTTTCATCTTAATAAATGTATATGTGATAGTATTTAATTTTCTAATGAATTGGAGAAAATGGGTTTTCTTTTTCTTTTTTTAATAGAGTTTGGGAAAGGGTAGCGTGGTCTTTTTCTTTTGTCGTTAACAGAGTTAGTGTTGCACTTTATTCCAAAATCATAAGGGGGTAATGTGCTCATTAGCTAACGTCAAATGTCCAAACATCAGGAAGATAATCCGTACTTTGACCAATCTGATATTGATACAGGGGATGACACTATTAACACTATCTGCATCTCTGCACGGCCTAAAACCGCAATGCGACTCGCAAAACGTATGCCACCCAACAGGCTTCCAGGCCGGGATTTTCTACATGGGACTTTACCTAATTGCCCTCGGCACCGGAGGGATCAAACCCTGCGTTTCGCCCTTCGGTGCCGACCAATTCGACGATTCCGACGAGACAGAGAAGAAAAGCAAGAGCTCCTTCTTCAATTGGTTCTACTTGTCAATCAACATGGGCGCGCTCGTGGCCTCTACCGTGCTCGTTTGGATACAGACCAATGTGGGGTGGGGATGGGGTTTCGGTATCCCGGCCGCAGCGATGGCAGCGGCTGTCGTGAGTTTCTTTTCGGGTACGAGGCTGTACCGGAACCAGAGACCCGGCGGGAGTCCGTTGACCCGGATTTGTCAGGTGGTGGTTGCTTCATTTAGGAAGGCTCGGGTTCGAGTCCCGGACGATAAGTCTTTTCTGTTTGAGTTTGTGGAGGGAGAATGTGTTGTCAAAGGAAGCCGCAAGCTTGATCACACTGAACAACTAAGGTAACATTAACAAGAGCTTAATTGTTTGCTTGCCGTGCACTTTTTACGCAACAACATACGATTTATATGTCATATAGTTATTGATGACCGATTAAATTTATTTGAAAAGATACTCTATCTTGCGCGTTTCACAAGATACAAAATCGATTATTGATTTGTACTCACGAAGAGAATCACAAATAGAGGTATGGAGAAGTAATGAGAGATGAGATATAAGTGTTAAAGTAGTCCCACGTTACTTGGGTATGAAATGAGACGTCACTTAATAAGATTTGAAACCTCTCTACTTATTGGTCATTTGTTTTAGCTTGTATGTAAAGTTTGGGATGGAATGGGTCAACCCTATACCATGCGAAAATTTTGCATATAAGAGAGAATGAATGGTCTATTTTGTTTTTATTTATTTTTTCCCGCATTAATTGGTTTTGGTCCACATTCTTTTAGAGATTATTGGTTCATCTCGACAAGAAGAATTGAAAAAATAAAATATTAGGATCGAAACTCAATAATTTTTTAATAAAGCCACAAAACTAGGATTTTTTAGCTTATTTTTATCTTTACACAAAAAACATTGAGTTTTGGTCATAATGTTTTATTTTTTCGATTTCTCTCGTCGAGACGATTTAATAATTCACAAGAATTTCACACGAAACTAAAAGAATCCGGAAAAAAAAATGTTAAATGAAGACAAAAATAAATAAATAAATAAGCCATTTGACTTGTCAAATTGGTCTTAAGTGATCTCTCATTCTATACCCAAACAACATGGAACAAGTACTCTCTCTCTCTCTTTGCTCCTCGAATTCCCACTTTATTGGTCCCATCCGCCGCCACTTTGAAACTATGGTTTCTTAAGGATGTCCCCACTGGTTCTCCCATAAAAACTGGAGTGGTTGTCGAGTTGATACCAGAGAAGTTTATGTTAGAAATTTATACTAAAAAAATCATGTTATGTTTTTATGTAATGGATTAATATTTAATTATTAATTTATTAATCAATTTTATCTCTTTTAATGAGAATTTTTTATGAATAATATTTGCATAATATTATTATATGTTGTCTATGTGTATATCTTATTTTACAAAATAAATGATCCGTTATATAGAGTTCGACTTACACACAGAAGATTGGATCATCAGTTCTTGTGAAAGATGAGATATGGTTCACGATCTCAAGTGAAAATAGACACACCATCGGTTTGGTAGGACTGAAGTATAATATTTTAGTAGGTCTATCTTGATTACGGAAAACAGTACACTAGTTTTAACTCATTGTACTAATACATTTTGTGTGTATTGAACACGACTGTTTTAAGGTTACTATCTTTAAAGTGGCATTATAAGATAATTCGAACATTATGGTTATTATGAATACTTATACTCTTAATTCCTAGATTATTACCACGCTTCCTCCGTCCCTTTTTAAATATCCACTACTGTTCTGTGTGTCATTTTCAATTGCCTATATCTCTCAACGTATATTGCTAAAAATATGTCTTGTTTGACAAATTTCAATTATTTTTATAAGACAATGATTTTAAAAACATAAAATATAATATACGTCGAGAGATATAAGTCATTGAAAATGACATGCAGAAGTGTAGTGGACACTTAAAGAGAGACAAAGGAAGTAATATATATGTACATTTAAAATGTTGATAAACTTTGATTCATGAGATAGTGAGATTCTGAGATTCGGTTTCCCGACAGTCATTGACAGAATTTGATTCATGAGAGAGTGAGATTCTGGGATTCGGTTTCCCAACAATCATTAGCTGATATATGCACCAAAAACCAACTAATGCTCTTTTTTCTGCTGATGATCAGTTTCTTCGACAAGGCAGCAGTGGAGACTCAATCCGATCGAATCAAAGGCTCAATCGATGCCTGGAGACTCTGCACCGTAACCCAAGTCGAAGAACTCAAATCCATAATCAGATTACTCCCAATTTTAGCCACAGGCATCATATTCACCACAGTCTACAGTCAAATGGGCACCTTATTCGTCCTCCAGGGCAACACAATGGACCTCCACATGACCTCCTCGTTCCAAATTCCCCCGGCCTCCCTCTCCCTCTTCGACACCGTGAGCGTCATCTTCTGGGTCCCAGTCTACGACCGAGTCATCGTGCCCTTTGCCAGGAAATTCACGGGCCACAGAAACGGATTCACTCAGCTCCAGCGGATAGCGGTCGGGCTGGTTATCTCTGTTTTCGCCATGTTGGCCGCGGGCACTCTAGAACTCGTCCGGTTGAGAATGGTTCGGGAGCATGACTTTTATGAACTCGAGCATGTACCCATTTCGGTCTTCTGGCAAGTTCCGCAGTATTTCGTTATCGGGTGTGCTGAGGTTTTCACATTTATCGGGCAGCTGGAGTTTTTCTATGAGCAGGCTCCGGATGCGATGAGAAGCCTCTGTTCGGCCCTGTCGCTAGCCACGGTTGCGCTCGGGAACTATTTGAGCTCGTTGCTTGTGAATGTGGTCACTGATTTGAGTACCAGACATGGGAAGGCTGGTTGGATACCTGATAACTTGAACTATGGGCATTTGGATTACTTCTTCTGGCTTTTGGCTTTGTTGAGTGTGCTGAATTTGGGAGTTTATCTCTTGGTTGCTAAGTGGTACACATATAAGAAGCCGGTCGGTCCGTCCACCGGTGCAACACCTTGACCTTATAGCATTGCTCTTGGATCACCTAATAATAATGTTCCCCCTTCACGTCGTCGTTGTATTTCTTCGAAATTTAATTTGGCGCAAACTTTTGATTTCTGTGAGATAATGCGAGATATTCCTAAGATTGTGTAGATTTTCCTGAATAGCTGTTACATTTGCATAAGCCACTGATCATATCACTGCAAGCGACAGATGGCGGCAGGTGGAGGTAGGATGTGTTTGGGCGGCTGTGTTGCTTATTATATCTGCGGCGGCGATTGGGGGTGTGTAGGGGTGGCAAATTGAATCCAGACCCATTAACAAATTCATACCCATCAACTAAAAAATAGATCCAATTCAACTCATTTATTAGTTGGGTAAAAATGGGTCCAAACCCAACTAATCCATTATTAAATGGGTCTTAATTTGGCATCAATTGGATTAACTTAAATGACCCAATGGGTCATGAAAGTAACCCACAAAAAAACTAAAGTTGAACGGCAGCTCCGTTGTCCAGGAATCCATGGCTTTCACGTACTCCATTGTCCAGGAATGAAAAGATTCTCCCATGAGAAGAAGAGCTCTCTTTCTCTCTCTGTGTACCGTATATCCAATTCTTCTGTGCTAAATCACTCGCGTCCAAAAATATTTTGGACGATATTAAAAATCAATTGTGACTGGTAACAATTATTTTTGACCAGTCATAATTGAAAACACATCTCATCCATTGATTGCGCGAATGGACTGGTGAAATTGCGCATATTCACTATTCACGGCTCCGCTATGAATTAAGTTTCTCTGGTGGTATTTAGTCCCGCATAGGATTTGAATTAAAAAGTTAAGTGACTTATTTTTTTGTCCTTATTCAAATCTTTTTTGCATTTTTTTGTTTTGCATCAAACTTTTGTGACTTATTGATTCATTTCGACGAGAGGAATCGGAAAAGTAAAAAAATTTAATCAAAACTTATAATTTTTTGAATAAAGACAAAAATAAGTCAATAAGATTAAAAAAAAAATACTTATTCTTGCCTTTTTGAAAAAATTTATGAGTTTCGATCATAATTTTTTGTTTTTTTGTTTTTTCTCAACAAGACCAATCACTAAGTCACAAAAGTTTGACGTAAAATTATCAAATACGCAAAAAAATTGAATAAAGACAAAAAAAAGATATATGCATCTCGCAACGGGCTAGTTTTGAAAAATTCAACTTATGAATGGAAAGTTGGCTTGTTCGTGGCTTTGTTTTTTGTCCTTATTCAATTTTTTTTCCACTTGTTTGTTTTTCATTAATTTTTTTAGTGGATTATTGCTTCGACACGGCTGGAGGAATCTAAAAAATAAAAAATTATGATCGAAACCTAAATTTTTTAAATGAAGATAAAAATAAGCCAATTTTTTCGTCTTTATTCAAAAAAATATGAATTCCGATCGTAATTTTTTACTTTTTAGATTCTTCTCGTCATGACAAAGCAATAATCCTAAAAAATTTGACAAAAAACTAACAAATGCAAAAAATATTTGAATAATGACCAAAAAAATAAGCCACTTGGATACGTTGCGATTCGGTAATTAAGAGTGACCAATATGGTAATTAAGTGTATAGGGGTAATTTGGTCATTTGTAGTAGAGGGATAGTATGGTCATTTTAGTTACATATGTATTTTAGTCATTTTAGTATATAGTATGTAATTGGGTCAATGGGCGGGGCGGGTTTGCTTTTAAATAAATGGGTTGGGTTAGGTATGGGTAATTAGACTCATAATTAATGGGTCTAAATGGGTCAATGACCCATTAAAGACCCAACCCACTCATTTGACACCCCTAGGGGTGTGGCTATGTTTCTGTTGGTAGGCGTGGCGGTGGTGGAAGGTGATGATGGGGTGTCTGTAGGGCTGCAAACGATCCGAGCCGCTCGCGAGCGGCTCGGAGCTCGGCTCGGCTCGGTTCGAGACAAAAACGAACGAGTTCGAGCTCGAGTCCGGGGTTCGTTTCATAAACGAGCCGAGCTCGAGTTAGTCGAAACTCGGCTCGAATTGGCTCGCGAGCTCGATTATATTATATATATTTATATATTTTTTTTACATATTTATATTTATTTATATATATATTTATATATATTTATATATATTTGTTTCATAAACGAGCCGAGCTCGAGCTCTGTAAATACTTCTCGAGCCGAGCTCGAGCTCGAGTTCTGCAGCTCGTCACAAGCTCGAGCCAACTAAATTTTTGGCGAGCCGAGCTCGAACACTCTAAAACTCGGCTCGGCTCGGCTCGTTTGCAGCCCTAGGTGTCTGCTAGGGTTAGGGTTTGGGTATGGGTTGGGTTTTAGGTGTTGGGCTTGGCTCTTTTTGGTATATTGGGTTTGTTTTGAGTTGAGTTGGTTCTTTTTCAACCATTTGGGTTTTTTAGGATTTTTCCTCCTGGTTTGGGTTCAGCTTATTAGGCCTAAATCAGTTTTCTCCGTGTGACTAGAAGAAGAGGATCTTGGGTGGTTAGGTCGGTGTACCCAAGCCCCATTTATTTTCTCTTATTAAAAAAAAAAAGGTGGCTAAGATATGGATGATATCAGCATTCTTATCAAGGCCCAAACCCATTGTGGGATTGGATTCCCAGCTTGCTTCATAAGCCTTTTTGCAATGTGTAATGGGCCGAATGGTACCCATTGGGCCAAAGATGGTGAATTTGCTCACTTCGTCCGATTGGGCTGAGTGATTACAAGCCTGTACAAGTCCCAAACGGGATATGGAATACTTTGGGGAAAATGACAGCTAATACGTGTTTTGATAATTAATACCCGTCAAACACATTTTAAGCATTAACAAATGTTCTCAGCATGTCCTTGGCGGGTATTAATTATCAAAACACATCCTGAGCCGTCATTTTCCGAATACTTTGAGGCCGAAAGGCCCACCTTGTGGAAGGGCAAGTGTGGGGCAACTGATTATGGCCAATGGGCTGAAATGTCAGGGTCAGGCCCAACAAACTTGGTCCATTTGTGGAGATCGGTGCCACGTGGATGCCCTCGGTGGCATTGCTCAGTCACGTGGGGAACAGCAATCGTCATGCATGACATCTTGAAAGGATGGAGACTGTTACGTGATGACTTCATGGACACGAGGCCGTTTGAGGAGCACGAGCCGGGCACGTGATGCATGATTGGAGAGAAAGTCACTCTCTCTCTTTCTCTTTATAAAGTGCACTAGGAACTTACTAAACCTCTCTCTCTCTCTCTCTCTCTCTCTCTCTCTCTCTCTCTCTCTCTCTCTATATATATATATATATATATATATATGCCCTTTCTCCTTTTAATAAAAAGGGTTGCTTTGAAGCCGTAGCTTGCTGGTTTTTCCATTATCCACAACAAATTCTAAAGATGTGTGATTCGAGAGGAAGGCTGGACTAAAAGGCCATTGGCTACACCGCGGTAGACGGAGAGGAACAATCCAATCAAAGGGACTCTAATTGTTCTGAACAAGTTGTCCATGTATTGAACTAATTCTACCTCTGATGGTGAGCTTCAAATCTTTACAAGGTTGTTAAAAATTCTGCGTTAGGAATTTGCAGAACGTTCACCACAGGATCTATCTACTGGTACTGGATACAAAACAGAATACAGTAAGAGTACTTGTGTTAAAGTAGAATATATTCACTAAGAGTGCGATATTTTACGCAGTTGATCATCCGATGTGCATTACGTCCACTAAGAGTTGTGTTAAGTAATGCACGTTTATCGTGGTCGTAAGCCATCGAGGTGCTCCTCCTAACATCCCATGTTCGAAACTTCTCAGATTCTATTAACTTTGAGGGGGGATTAGTCGAGGTGCGCGCAAACTGATCCGGACACCTGATTATAATAAGAAGAAAAAACTCATTGAGGTGCATGGACAACTATATCCTTTGGCGGAACGGAACTTATAGTAATAGTTGTTGTTTGCAATGATTCAGGATTGACAAATATGCAAAATTTGGTTATGTAGTTTATCTTGGGAAGTTTTTTTTTTTTTTTTTTTAAAAAAAATCAGGATTGACAAATAAGGCTTATATTTTAGTTTTAGGATTTTCTCCTCTTGTTCTATTGGTTGTCTGCAGTTATCCGTTTGATTGATGGAAATTTGCTTACGCGTGATGTTTTCTTGCGAATTAATTTTTCCTTCCATTTTCGTTTTCTTGAGAAATTAAAGATCCAAGCTTTACTGGTATTTTAGCCCCAAAAAAAAGTGTGTGTATGTTTGATGCCATTAATAACATCTTCAAACTACTGCTGCCGAAGATGCCTGAAGCAAAATGTCACATGTTAGTGAAAGTTATTTGTCAAAAGTATGTTTTCAGCTTACTCAAGATAGTCAAGTTATGAGACTTGGTTTATCAAAAAGAAAGTTATGAGAGACTTAAAGGTATAATTCCTCTTAGTGCTCGTGTTTGAAACCTCTTAAGTGTTGTCAACTCTTTACGTGACCAGTTCATATGAAATATGCTCCAGCTTTAAATGGCTAATGAAGGTGAGATAATTGGTCTCTGAAAAATTAATTGAGGTGTGAGTAAACTAACTCGGTACCTTGAGACTTGAGTTATACAAAAATTGAACTTTGAGGCCCATTTTATCTTGAATTTGGCTTGTCGTGCGGTTCAAGTGATCGCAACTGTCGGATGATATTTTTAATGGTCAAGATTTAAAAAAAAAAACTTTTCTTAACTCGAACAGCTTACTTGTTTTATTAAAGCCCGAGACTATTCCCTTGCCGAGACTATTGCCTAAATTTGGACTGTTAGATGCAAAGATGAACGGCTGCGATGCAACTGCAAGGACTCTCTGCAGAGAAGCCGCGTCCTTTGTCTTTTCCTTGACATCCCCTAGGCATTGGATTATGAGCCTCTTTTTATCTTTTCTTTTCCTTCTTTCTCCCTTATATCTCCTCATGGAGGAGCATGTTGGGCTGTTTTCCTTGTAACTTTTGACTTTAGTGCCAAGTATGTTTTGATCCTAGAGCTTTTGCACGTATAGGAAAAGAGACAAAAACATGTGCTCAAGCTAATTGAATTATTATGTTGATCTGTTTGATTCCTTTGATTTCCTGATACAAGAAAAAAAGAAAACCTCATTTTCTTTGGAAATAATCATTGCTAGGCTTTGAGTTTTCTCTGTTTGGCTGACGGGTTTTGTGCCAGCTTGTGTTTAAACAACTTCTTTGTGGCTTAGTTTCTTGGTCAAAGTTCCTTTTGTTTTCCTACTAGTGAATTTTTTTAGACTGTAAATGGCCTCTAAGTGCTTTCCACTTTCTTGATTTCACACATGGGTTTTTAATACTTCCTTCGCAAAAGATCTGTTTGGAACTTGGGGAGGGGAAGAGAAAAGAAGAGAGAATAATAAAGAGCAAAACTAGATGGAAAGTCAAGAAGAAATATTGAACTTGTTTTTTAAACTCTCTCTCCTCTTTCTCTAAAAACCGAACAACGGAAGGAAATTTTTTGTAACTTTCTCTTTCTTTCCATTTCTTTCTCTAAGTTCCAAACACACCCTAAGATAAGAGACATTTAAATTGGGAAGCACTGGCTCCTCACATAAGCTGTACAATTTTTTGTTCTTGAAAGAGACTTGAGTGGAATCCAATTTTCTATTTATTGGAAAACATTTCTGCAAATTTTTGTTGTCTGCACATTTTTGTTGTTGAAAGGGACTCCTATAAAACCAAATTATCAGTTCACTGCAGAAAATTTCTCCTCAGCCTCTTTTCACTGCACTTTGAAGGCACACATCCATTCTTTTGAAAGGCTTGTTACAAGAAATGAAACCAAAGGACAACACAGTAATTCAAATTCTCTTGCACGCCGAAAGATGCCCTTGAATTTTTTTCCGAAAAAGGAGTGCGAAAAAAATAAAATAAAGATTGGGAAAGGACAGCTAGAAAGGACTGCCTCTAATCCTTTACACTGAAAGAACATCATAAAACAGACGATAGTAACAGATCAATGAACGCGGATCCAAAAAAAAAAACAGATCAATGAACGGATGTAGTTCTTATCGGTTAGTGAATAATCTATTTCATTCAGTAGAGCATACATAAACAGCAGTTAAAATTCTGCATTAGATCGTTATAACTGTTTTAGTAGCAGCAATCTACGGACACAGATGTGTCGGAAGTAGTCTCATGCACATTGATCCCAACCGATGCATAAAGGACCCATTCGCATCAGACAACTCTAAGCACATGTGTCTGGATCTGTGTCCAGATCATATTTTTGTAGTAAAAGTTGAGCATACTCATTTACAAGGAACCAAAACTGTACTAAACTACTAATGAACAAAATCTGCAATTGATCTGTTCTTCGTTAACAGATTCAAGTAAAAGGGTACAGAACAATAATACATACAAGGAGATGCAAAGGAGACAAATGATGCGAACAAGAACTGATCTTTTCTGAATCATACTTCTTCATTGCCCTGATTCAGTAGGTCTTTTCCATTAGTCTGTCAGTCCCATGTTTTTGGCATTGTGTATTTGTATCTTCCCTTGTGTGGATATTATCAACAAGCTTTGGATCATTGTATCCCCCCTGCTTCACCCGAATCGATTCATCTGTCGAAGCAGAACAAGGACTGGACATTTCTCATAAGATCACAACTGAGACAAGCAGAGACATTGACATTGACATTAACAGGTCCTCGGCTTGATATCCAGCTTCCAACATCATAAAGATCCAAATGTGCTTTGTTCACAGAATCTGCTTTCTTGCTCAATCAACACCCATAAATTTGGCTTTCTCGTAGCCCTTCTTCAATCATTGATAAACACCCAATCGATTCGAGAGTCCTCCTTTCAGCAAAGGTAAGCAGACTTAGGGGGCGTTTCTGCTAAACTAAATGGACTAAAACCCATGTTTTC
Source organism: Rhododendron vialii (assembly GCF_030253575.1). NCBI lineage: Eukaryota > Viridiplantae > Streptophyta > Magnoliopsida > Ericales > Ericaceae > Rhododendron > Rhododendron vialii. Next base: position 39,246,138 of record NC_080561.1, on the reverse strand, counting down.
ATGGATTTCTAGATAAGTCATTCTCCTCGCATACATCAACTAAAATACCACTAAGCGGAAACAACTTGACTATTGTAATTAGCCTGTAATCCAATAATATAGCGGAAACGCACCTTAAACTGCAACTATGCCGCCAAGATGGGTAAGCGAAATCTAGAAACTGGAAGTACCAACAAGTACGTACTTAATAAGTGTAATTTACAATTAAAGTAAAAAAACAAGAAGTCAGGTGGAATGGAAACCCCATGGTGGGATGGAAAATAGGTCTTCCAATCCGTTCTGATAGAGGGTTTTGGTGAGAAAAGCAAATCAGTGAGACTCTATCACTTGTTTGGATGAATAAGAGATGCGAGCTATGGTCGGACATTTTATGAGAAACCATAATCTAGTCTCACTTGCGTGGATGAATAAAACAGGAGAGAGATGGTGAGATCTTTGGTGGGAAACCATAATCCTTTCTTGTCTCACCAAAACCGTCCATCCAAACAGACTGTGAATGAGGATATATCAACTTCCTGTTTCTCAGTAACATCTGCAATCACGATGCTATGCAACTGATATGACAAATTGATTAGCTCGTAACAACCAGGTGGCCTTTAGACGACATCCTGGAAAAAATGACGTTGTTTGAGTGATACCACAACCATTCTAACAACAGACAACACAATACACCGGACATTTCCCGGTGGACATTCCCTGAACAATGCCTTTCAGCATTCACCACTAAGCAACTGTGCAAGACAACAGATGTGACCAAAATGGGGTCTTTCAAATGCAAGCATATCTCACCCACTCTCTGAGAACATAAACATTCATTACAAAGATGGCAAAAACCATTCAAATGCACAAGACAACAACAACAGTGTGATCAGAGACAAAATTAAGATAGATTTTTTAGCTGTTATTAAAGAAGCATGCTATTCAAAATGCAAGGTAACCTCTTATATCTAAACCAACCACCAATAATACATAGATAGGCAAGTGTGCTTACACAACAAATGCAGCAAACTAAAAAACTAAACCAAAGAAACACATCTGGACCTTGGGTTTTATCAATACATTCGCATCAAAGTCCTCGTGATTGAATGTGTATTATTCGATTTACTCTTCCCCAACCCCCCTCTTCGACTGCTGCTCCTCATCGGTGTCAAGTAAAACCTCAAAAGCCCATTATCGACATGGTTTGGCGAATACCTAGCGCTCCGATTCCTTTCCAAACCAAAGTCCTCTCGCCTCTTTTTCCCGTTTCCATTCGTCTCAACACTAGGTTTTCTCACATTTCCAAATGATCCCCCCATGAAATACGAATTCCTCGAGCTCACACTGCTATTACTTCGAAATACCCTTCTATTAAAACCCCCAATTTTCACTTCACCATTGCTTTCCCCCCTCCTCAGCTCTTGCCAAGACTCTGAGAATGATCTCTCCACCCCATTTCCCCTACCATTGTATTTATACCTCTCATCATCTTCATCTTTAGTGCCTCCATTTCGCCTGTGTATAAACCCCCATATGTTCCACGCCCTCCACCGGCGAGACTTCTTCAACCCCTTTCCTTCTCCATTCCCACCATTTCCGACTACCGAACCATTATCCCCAAAACCCAATTCAAACGTCTCCGAACAGTCGTCTCTCAACGAAATCGAATTCAAATGCCTCAACTCTCTCTCACCCACCAAATCAACGGTCGCGGGCGTCACTTTAGCATTCGAAACACCCTTCAATTCGTCGATTTCGGCCACCACTGCCGCCGCTGTCTTCCTTATAGAACTAGACCGGTCTAAACTCTTCCTCCGCCGCGACGACGAGTCCGAATAGTACTCCCTTGTTTGCTCCGTCCCACCAGGAACAACTACATCCCCATTTCCACAATTACTATTCCTGGGCTGTTCAACCGGAATGTGAGCATCAGACCTAGCAACATGAACCACAGGAGAATCCTCCACCACCGAGAGTATCGGCGGGAGCCGGGAGAAATTCCCCCGGCTCCCGCCGATCAAGTACCCATCCCAAGAAGCCCTAGGCTCGTCAAACGAGTACCTAGGATCGTCGAACGAGATCCGGCCGGCGTCGAGCGAGAACCGAGGATCGGTGTCGCACGACCGCCGGCCGAACCCGTAGTCCGCCACCTCCGACTGGGTCTCCCGGAACTGCCGCGAGATCGGCTTGTCCACCGGCAATGCGGCGTCGTTGTTCTTCCGCTGCTTCATCTTCTTCTGCTTCTGCCTCCAGTTGTGCCATTTCTTACTGAACACCGATGCCGCCGACCACAGCGTGAAATTCCCTCCCATTTTCTTCTTCGCCTGTGAATCCAGATCTATGTGATCCTTCATAGTCTTTATTTCTTCATTAAAATTCTCCTCCTCGACGATTTCTCCTTCCCCAACTCCCATTTCTTCAACAGCATTTGCCTCTCTTGGAACCCTAATCTCATCGTGGTTGGAATAATTGGAGATCCTAGTTCCATCGTGGTTGGAAAAATTGGAAATCCTAACCCCATCGTGGTTGGAACTAGTGGAAACCCTAAGTCCATCGTGGTTGGAATAATTGGAGATCCTAATCCCGTCGTGGTTGGAACAATTGGAAACCCTAACTCCATCGTGGTTGGAATAGTTGGAGATCCTAATTCCATCGTGGTTGGAACAACTGGAAACCCTGATTTCGTCGTGGTTGGAAACATGAGATACCCTGATTTCGTCCTCATTGTCGGAATCGACGTCGATGAACTGTTCTTCTTCTTCTTCTTCCTCTTCTTCTTCATCTTCTTCTTTGGACTCGAGGACGGGAGCGGCGACGGCGGAGGAGACGGAGTTCCGGGCCTCGACCTCGACCGGGCGGTGGTCGCCGTTCTTCCTCTCGTCGTCGAGGTTGAATAGGGACCAGAGCGTGTTCCGGCCCCTGACGTCGCAGGAGTGCCGCTGGGGCTCGAACACCCCGGAGAAACCCTCGTTCTTCGACGCTGAAAACGACTGCGTCCTGCGCAGCTCGGGAAACAGAGAAGTATTAGAAGCAGACGCTGCCGCTGCGTTCTTGTTCTTGTTATTCGTACTTTTGACGTTGCTTTTGTTGTTGTTGAGGTCGGCGGAGGAGGTGGGGAGGCGGAAGATGGCTTTAAGGGCGTTGGCGGCGGTGGAGGAAGTGGCGGCGAGGGAGGCGTTGGAGGGACGGCGGGAGGAGGAGGAGGCGGTGGCGGAGGAGGAGGGATCTAGTGAGGTGAGGCGTTCGCAGAGGCATGAGGGGCAGAAGCCGGTGAACTGCTCGGTGGGGTGGCGGTCACAGCTGAAGGATGAGCGGTGGGGTTGCAATGGTTGCGGTGGCGGTGGTGGTTGTTCGGTGGTGGGATTCATAACCGGTGGTAGTTAAATTCAATGCTCCCCACTCTCCTGCTCATGTTACTGCATTAATTCCACTGACTATTGAGACACACACAGACACAATGAGAGAGAGAGAGAGAGAGAGAGAGAGAGAGAGAGTAGTGAGGGGGTTGTTGGAGCTTTGGGTTCCGTTGGGACAGTGAGAGTGAGAACTGAGGAGGGAGAGAGAGTCACAGAGAGAGAGAGAGAAAGAGAGAGGAGGGAATTCGAGAGAAAGGAAAGAGGGGAAAATATAAAGAAAGGAAAGGCAAACGCTTTTACTCTTTTTTCGCTTTTCCGTTGGGGTCGGGATGCTTTACTTCTCTACGATAGATTTTTCACTGCCGGAGGCGTATATTTTACGTGGTACTCGTTGGACGGATCTGAATCGTTTAATATCCTTTTGAATGGTTTGGATTGAAATTCTCTCTCTTCTCTCATTTCAATACTTTTTCTCTCTTTTTCTCTTTTCAAATCAGAGCCTTTCAAACACGGAATGAACAGCTCGGATGCGTAAGCGGCACCACGTGGTACTCGCTCGGCACTAAAAAAAAATTCATTCTGTACGGTCACTCTCGTGTAAAAGTACGACTTTACCCCCTTTTTAGTTTCTTTTTTACATGGTAACCCACCCATGACAAGGCTTTCACATTACTATTTTCCTTTCTTTCTTTTTTTTCTTTTGGTTTGTTTATCAGCATTAAACTGATTTGTTTTCACATTAGGGACTGATTTGATTTCACATTAGGGACTCATTTGTTCACATTGAGACTCGTTTGATTTTCTCCAAAATGACTTGGCAAAGGGTAAAATGCCTGGATTCGAGTTTTATCGCTGCGGATTGCGGCACTTCTTTCCTTATACCCTCCTATCGATTGATTGACCAAAGAAAAATAACTAGAGTTGTACTAAGCTTGTCTAGCTTGTCACCGTTATTATATCAATTTTTTGTAGATGACTCGCATGTCCGGACAAACTTATTTGTACGCCGATTACATTTTTGAGATCGATCACTCCCACCGTCCACTTGTGACATTATATGATTTTGGATTGGGGAAAAAAATCCTGGGTCTAGGGCTTTCCATTGCGATCAAATAAATGTTTGTTTTATTATTAGTACTTTACATGTCCAAATGGTGGCCATTTTAATAACATTTTTGGGGGATTTGGGTTCAGAATTTCAAAGATTCCTATCGAGAGAGAGGGAAAAAAAAGCAAAAGGTAAATCACGCCATATAAATCCAGTGGGGGTTGGGGTCTCTGTTTTTTTTTTTTTTTTTTTTTTAAATAATCACATTTCGCTTTCTTTCTTTTTTCATTTGCTTTTTCTCTTTTTCTTTTTGTTTTCTCGGCCTTTTCTTTTTGTTTATTTTCCGTCAAAATGATGGGATTCGTGTAAGTTGTGGGGCTGTTGTGTTTTTTTTTTTTTTTTTTCCCACCAACGCAAAAAACGGTGGAAGACGGTGGTGATGCTAACAGCGACAGCTCTATGATACGACGTCGTTGTCAGTTTCCTCACATTGGCTGGTAGCAAATGAAAGGGGAAGTATAAGATTCTGGGCTGGATTAATTGGCCTGGTCTTTGCCCAGAGATGCAAACGAGTCGAGCTTTGTAGTACTCGATCTCGACGTTTCGCCTTGGTTACTAAATGAGTCTCACATTTAAGTTCAAGCTTTTTTCATTTGATTATTTGAAATCAAGCTAATTAGCCCGTAGTAAACGAGCTTCTGTAAACGAGACAAACGAGCTGAGCTTTAGAGTGTTCAACTCGGCCCGTTTACCACATAAGCCTTTAAAAAAAAAAAGGCTTGTGCTCGAGTACTAAACAAGCATTAACAGACCGAGCCTCAGGGTGTTCATGAGCAGTTCGATTCGTTTGCAGCCCTAATCTTGATCAAATTTGTGAGGGGGTAGTTTCCTGTATTATTGGGTAAGAGATGATAACAGATATCATTACAATTACATTAAACTCCATCGAATAGTTAACTATACTCGTTTTGAAAATAATTTTTTTAATGTTAATATAGTTTTGGGTCAAGTTGTACTTCCTTTTGTTGTCGAATGTCAAACCTATCTATTAAGCAAACAAATACCAATGATGCTGGAGCCTCGAGGAGTTGGTTCAGTGATTGAAAACTCAGATTTAGTTAGATAATGTTCAAGTTCGAGCCTCAAAGCCCTAATAAAAGGCTAAACATATTCTTAACACTAGTTTCAGTCCCGACATGGATGCGATAAAATTTCTTACGAATAATGGTGCGGTGTGAGTCGTGTGACAGGATAATATTCTCTCACGGAGTTGACAGGGTCTGGGTGCCGTGCCTGGGAAGAATATGTGGAACTCTTGGCCTACTAATAACGAGAAAAGCTACTACTATAATTTAAGCACCGAAAAGAAATAATAATTGATCAACTCTTGGCCAACTAATAACGAGAAAATTAAAGCTATGATTAACTTAATTAATGGACTCTTTAGATTTATAAATGTAGTTCAAAGCCAAGCCAGGTATTTCATATTTGGGGTTTTGGACTCTTCACGTGGGACTCATTTGGTTTTCTTTAACTTATTATTTACTTATAAGTAAAAAAATAAGATAATTCACTCTTTTTCTTCACTCATCATAATAAAGCAAATAAATAAATAAAAAGCAATCAGTTGTCAAATGACTTTTATGCATTTCGTGTTTTCTTTATTTTATAGCTTACGCAAAAAAAATAAGCAAACTAAACAAAATCATAGACAATTAAGCTTCTTTTTTTTTTTTTTTTGGGTACTTCAGAAATTCAAAGATCAACCAACACATAGGCTTAGCATAAACAAAAGAAAGTAGCAGAAACATAAGACTAACACCCAGGCAATTACGAAGATGCCCAACAGTACCCAGGCAATCGATCCTCTCTTCGGTTTGTTCCGCGCCAAGTCCTAGCCAATTAAGTTTCGCCATACAAGCAAAATATGTAAATACAGATATATGATCTTTACATATGGTCTATGCATGGGAGAACAAAATAGAAATTGGATAAGAGTGTGATTAGAAACAGGAAAAGAGATTTGTCAATAAAAGTGAGGAAAAAATCGCCTAATAAGTCCAACCAGTGTCTCCTGGGGAGTCGGTCCAGAAAGGGAAATAGCATGAAGCATGAAACAGCTTATTATCCCCCCACAAAAAATTACAAGGGAATTAAAAGAAAAGCAAGCCACTCTTGAAAGATGAATTTCATGGACAAAACACATGCCACACAAAGGTGTATTAATTCAAGTACTAATTTTTTGACAATTATTTGTAACTTAAAAAAATTGTTCGATTGACAGTTTGTTGGCACGATCACTACCCAGTGGGCAGTTATTTACGCGATCGAAAATTGAAACTAAATTCTTGTACATTAATTGAATTCTATATGTGTACACAATACACTCAAGATTTCTCATTTTCCTTTTTTCTACATAACCATCACACCAACTCCATTGCCTTTTTTTTTTTTGAAACATCTCCATGGCTCATGAATCATGATCTAAACAGTAAACACAATCTAAAAGTATCTCACAAAATGAGAAGTATATTTATGTGTATAAATAAATAGTGGGGGTTGAAGGTCCTTTTTTTCAACGTATACCCGGGGATGCTGTCGAGCAGCTTGCTACCGAGTAAGTGCAGAGTGGTCGATCTGGCCATTCATCTCAGCACGGACGACTCGAATTGAATCTAAACGCATACAAATCTAAATCGTCTATTACTTGGTTAAGATATGAGTCATCGATTCTCGAGATAAGCGGCCGAACCTAATCCACCGTTCTGCACCGCTTTACAGAAAAATGCTTGGCAGCATCTCCCATTCCACCACCATACTTTCATTGTACATGAAAGTGTTCGATCCTTCTTGAAGCTCAATGGTCCTATAGCATTAACTGCCTTTTGCTGCCTTCTTTTGAGTTCCGTACTAATTAGCATGTGATTGAGCATAAAATTCTACTGCCCACGTACTGTTTTTATTACCACTAGCATTTGCCGATATGTCTCTGGGTTGTATATCATTGATTGTTTTGTAGGAGTAATAAACTGTGTTTACATTTTATAACTCAAGTGTCCGGGACCCAAAAGTTATTAACGGGACAAACTTTTCAGTAGCTCTCAGGTTTGAAACGTTTTTAGCTTTTGCGAGATTCGAACTTCCGACTTTTTGGGACAAGTCATTTAGTTTCTTTGTTATGTCCACTTGATCAAACTCCTCCGTTCAATATATGTATGTTTGCATACATACACACAGTTTAGTATTGCGTTTTCCACATATATGTATGCTGAGATTAAATTATTTACACCGCCGGAGTTTTATTAATTGTGACCAATGTTTTGACGACGTGACGCAATATAATTGATTTAAAAAAAATAAATATTTAAACTGCTGATGTATATAATTTATTCTCATGTATGCTATGCATGTGTTTGGGCCTTCCAACCCATGTTTAGAAACTTTTTTTTTATCATCAGAAAATGCCCAAAAGAACGACCCGAAATTTTTTTTTTATCATCAGAAAATGCCCAAAAGAACGACCCGAAATTCGGAGCCTTTCGTTGAAAAGAACAATCCTCAACAATAGGGTTAACCGTGCGAAATCTGGACTACACATTAGTGTGGGATCTCCCGTCTACACACCAGGGAGCATTGTTTTTAGACACATCATTAGACATACTCCTATTTATTACTCCACTAGTTTTTATACACATCATTTGGTGGCCCACGTACACGTGGTTTCTCACGAATCACCGCACAGAATATTTATAGCCCCGAGACCGTGCATGTACGAATATACACGTCTGTGTATACTCTTCATATAGTATCTGATCATTTTCCCTGAGCTGTGCTATCCAGTATCCACGCAGATAAAGTAGGAACATATTTGACACAGATATTGACGTGGGCCTCACTGTGTGTTCTATATAAATATTTCAAATTACTGTGTTTGGTTTGTGTTTTGAAAAGTTTTTTGAAAAATAGTAGGGATAATAAGTGGAGAGAGATAAAGAGAGAAATATTGGAAGTAGGGGAAATCTAGGGAGAATTTTTTGAAAAATGCTTTTTAAATTGTAAAGAGAACTAAATTCAAAATATTTTTTCGAGTGCCTTCGCGGAAAATCAGCTCTATAAGATACATATAAGTACTCGATTCAATCACATAACTTTTCATTCAGATTTGGATCTGAATGAAAAGTTATGTGATTGAATCGAGTACTTATATGTATCTTATTGAGCTAATTTTTTGAGAGAACCCTTGAATTTTTTTTTTTTGAATTTAATGAATGACTCAGATCATTTATGTGGAACCCGTAATGGAATCAACATTGCGATTTGTGTAAGATTTGTTCCTATTTTATCTGTGTGCTTAGACTGTTCAATTTTCTTTTGGGTAAGCTGGAAATGATCCAAACTGCTCGCAACAGTTCGAGACTTGGCTTGTTTACTTACTGACCCGGATTTAGCTCGTTAAGGACTAGACTCGTTTATATAATGAGCCGAACTCGAAACTGAAATTTTACAAAGCTCGTCTCGCCTTGTTTGCACTTTTAACAATTGGTTCCTTCCGCGTGAATAAATGCGAACCTGATGGATGATGGGCTAACCTTGGTCGGATCAGACCCGCCGCTAATTCACGAGAACAGGCCGCCGGCTTCAAACGTCAATCGCCCGGCCTGTCGGGCCCACTTCTTTCGGTTGCAGAATCACGGGGGCCCATTAAACTCTCATTGGTTCACATGGACATGGGGGAGAGAGAGAAAAGGACAACAAGGGTTAGGGCCCATTTGAACTAACTTTTTGCCTTCATTTTTTACTGTATTTTTTTTTGTTATTTTCTCTTAATTTTTTTAGATTTGGATGTAATTTTTACTGTAGGTCAAATCGTTTTTCTGGAATCGGAAAAGTATAATATACCGATCAAATTTGAAAAAAACATCATACAAGACGACGCTATAAACCATATATAGACTAAAGTCGAAAAAGACAGTCTTTTATTGTCTTTAACATCGTCTTTAGTGAATTTTTTTCAACTTTGATTTATATTCTCACAGTATTTCGATTTATCTCATCGAGATGACCAACATGATGTAAAATTAGAGCAACAACAAAAAAGACAATGACAAAAAGTTAGCCCATGGACTATGTACTATAGTATGCTAAGCCGCTAACGCATTATGGGATTATTTTACATACTGTGATTCTATTTGTCGTGATCTGAACGGTTGAAATTCTTAAAATTCATCAAACACTGCATTTGCAAGTTTTCGGACACTGATAAACATGATGAAGACAAATTTATTTTATAGTAGCTTTTTAGTCATACTATAACCATCTACTTTTCTATAACATGATCAATTTAGTGCTATTTTTGCTAGGTGATCTATGAATTGGATGTATTGATTATAGAGATGAGATTTTGATGGAGCCCATCAAAGTGCAACAGATCCAGTGCCTATGAATGCATTTAAGCACAAAGATGCATGAAATTTTAGTCATTTTACCTTACGGTGCCAAAAGAAAGGACTTTCTTTAAATCTCACACTTTTTTTTTTTTTATCATTTACATTTTTAGGCATTATGATTTTCATAAAATCGTAATGTTATTCTTTTCATGGGTGAAAAGTGAACTAAATAAAACAATGAGTGTAACCTTATCTGAATTAAAATAAAAAAGATAGGTGTAAGAAATATTTTGATGGGGCCTTTGGTTTGGTTGGTGGGGATTGAGGTCATGCCTTGACATGTAACATATGTATTTGTGCATGGAATGAAACAATGACCATATGAGAGAGAGAGAGAGAGAGAGAGAGAGAGAGAGAGAGAGAGAGAGCATGAGGCATAAAGTGATCTCCTGTCATCAACCTTTACCTTTCCTGTATTTTATGCATACAAAGATTCAATCTTTGTCTCTCTTTCCCTTTCTACTAGATTTTCTCACTCCAGGGGGTTTGTCTTTCTATAGTTTTGTTTGTTTGTTTTATCAAATAACTCCTAAATTCAAAGCTGATTTACTAGTGGGATATAAAAGATTTGAGACAAAAATTCTCCCCCCACTATCTATATGTGGGCCATTCCTATCTAATCAACCTCATCTTTGTTTTCCACTAGAAAAAAACATTATATGCATAACGCATGTAGACACAAATGCTGTTTTCAGAGAATCATTTTCCATGTTCCAAATTTTTTATCACTATAACAAGATTTGATTTGGTGATTTGTTCACCACAATCACTATCAAATAGAGACATAGTTATGGCCATATTTCATTCATTATTGCATCAAACAGGAATTTTTCCACAAAAAAGTTAAAACCAAATTTAAAGGACAGTACTATAAGCACCGGAAAAACTAATTCCCGTAATTGAAAAACGCCGATATAAAAGTGTTGGGACCCACGCATGGACCAAATAAAACTCGAGTTGAGACGTGGTTTATGCATGGACCCTACATGAAAGGATTACACTCGAGTTGAGACTTAAACGTGATAATGATACAAGAGCATCCTTGAACTTCCCTAGGCAAAACAGAAATTACTTCACATTTATTGATCATTATTTATGTAAGACATAAACTGAATACCAAAGCAACACAAAAGAGTTTACCCTAGAGATACATTTTTTTCTTTTTTTGTAAAGGATCTAGAGATACCTTAATGCTCTACAAAGTAAAAACCTACTTATGAGACCTATACGTGGGTTTAATATTCATGTCAAAAAGGGCAAACCAATCCCACTAAAGAAAGCTCATAATGTAGTATGGTTATACTTTTGTTCTTTGATTTTGGTGTCCATGTTCAATATATCAAATACCATTTGAAATTATTGCAGGATTCAGTCATAGGACCATGTGTGGGAAATTCACACCAAATACTCTTTATGTCAGATCCAATTTAAAGAATACTAATATATTGTGACAAAGTAGCATTTGGACATATCTTTGGTACTGTCACAAGCATGCAAAGCCTAAGATTATGTCACTTTTTAAATCTGTGGCAATATTTTAAAGCTTACCCTTCTAATTCTTTATAAACTGCAGATTCTTATGGTCAGAGAGCAGTAGGGTTTTGCCTTCTGATCTTATTGCAGTGAGAATGAGCTTTCCTTCCTTTCTTTACTCTTTTGTCATCTTCTACATGAAAGGAACAAGAGGAAATACACTTTAAGCATTTAAACAAGAACACTGTCTCTACATATATGAAACATGGACATAGTTATATAGTACAAGACAAATGACAGTGATAAGATCCCCATGGTAATATGAGGATGCTATGCCACCATTACTGGAGTGATTATGAGATGTCATGCTCCTTTTTATATCATAACTTTGTCCCTTAATTATTGTCTCATTTGGGGTCAGGGAGCAAAAAAGAAATTTCTTGTGAATCTCCTAGTCCTGACGTGGATGGCCTACCTTTGACCGAATCGTGGAAGGGATTAGTCAAGGTGCGTGTAAACAAAAAGTAAACAAAGGGGTGTATTACATGGGACAGGTGAGGGAAAAGGAGAAAGGTTTTGCTTATCCTAGTGCATTACCAAAAATGGAGCTCCAAAGACAATTAGCACATGGTAGTGGGGTCCATTAATGGGAAGACAATCATGGTTTGGAGGGCACCCTTTTCCCCCTTATTTAAATGTTCTGTTCTTCCTTAAAACTATGAAACTCTCTAGTAAATTACAAATTTCCTATCTAAGAAAAAGCCATGTACCGTATCCATGGTGCAATCACAAATGGACAGCAACTACATCAAGGAGCATGAATGCAATTTTTTTTAAGCATTTGAGATCATGTTACTGTGACCCAAAAAAATAATCAGATTAGCATCTAAATGGCATAATTCAAAGAATAGAACGCACGCGCGCACCCAGATTCCAAATTTTTTGCTTAAGCAATTATGTCAAATAATGTTGTCTTGTAATAGACCTCAGAGCATCAATGTCCATAATTACCCAAACAAAATGCTTATGACAAAGATGTTCTAATCTGGTTCTAATAGAACTATGACCTGGTTCCATTGTTTGGGGGCAATAAACAAAAAGAAAAATCAGTATGCAAATGCAGTTGTAGGGGTAAAGAAAATGAAAAAGGGGAGCCCCATCATTCCAAAGATATATAAATGAATGCAAAAGGACTATCCAATTGAGTCCTTTACCCCACCCACATAATAGTGCAAATAAATAAGTGACTTTTTTACGAGTAAAGAACTAGTGAATGGACAGCCCACCACATGGACAAAAAAATCTTAATTTTGGACCCAACATGCCTATTCAAAACCTTGTTCACATCTTACCTCAATAGGAAACAGTAATATAGCTTCCATTTACATGGCATTTCTGTTTCAAATTCTTTATGCACGTGGAAAGAAGAGGAATCCAACTGAATGTGCCACAAAGCAATGCAAAATGACCTTTTTATCCCTTCCCGCCAAACTTGATATGATTTCCGGTTTAATCTAAGTCTTAAGATTCTAAGATCAGTACAAATAGAGTAGCTCTTATGATACCACATGGCCTTACCGTTACAACTACATAAAACATAATGAAAGGCTATATGATATATTATACATGTACAGGGAAGGAATCCCAAGAAAGAATGTAGAGTTTGGCATGTTACTAAAGCAAGACAGGCAAGAAGGTAACTTCTAGGCATACCTTCTTAGGGATTTACAAAATTCCAACAGATCTTAAGGTTTGCTATTATAATATTTTTGGAGAACAGCATTGTTCGCAGACATGCCTTGAAATTACAAAAATTAAAGGGAAAAAGAGCTTTTGTACAGTTTTTATACTAGAAAACTGCATGAAAATCATCAGTGTAATATGGTTATCAAGGCTGAAGGGATAGGGAAAAAGCATAGATGGACATTGCTTTTCTTTCCCCTTTTCCTTTTTACTGCTAAAGTGAAATGGAGAGGCCAATGAGTTGGGAGTTGGAAAGGATGTAGATGAAAGAGAAAAGGGTGAGTTCGAACAGGAAAGATCCAATTTTTGTTAACTTTCTTTTGGGGAGATTTCTTTCATAGATATGGAGCCCAGCCCTGTTGAATTCAGTGCATGCTACCAAAACATGGGTATTCATTTCTCTATTTCCATGAGAAACTGAGGGCTCCATTGGGCCCAGCAAGCACTACCCAGACTGGGTTTCCATATATATTTTGGTATTCATTTCAGTGGAGTTTGGGCTCCATTGGGCCCAAAAAGCACTATCCAGACTGGGTTTTACATATTAGGCAATGTAGGTTGGGCTCTGTCTATTTACTCGTGCTTTGTTAGAGGTTAAGCAATGAAACTGGGCCTGCTGCCTACTAGGCAGGAAGAGGTCAGAAATTGGGCCAGAATTTTTTACCCCACGTGCAAGAACTGACATGATGAATTTGGGAAAGAAATGAGAGCATATTGCAACCCAGAAGACTAATGGAAAATGAGGAAAACATTACCTTGTAAGTTTCTAACAATGAGAAATATTATGGTGTCATAGCATTGTAATTTGCCACGGATTTCTCCTTAGGTATTAGCTTATTTTCTGGGTATTTTCAGTACTGGGTACACATTTCCACCTTCAGTACTTCTCTATTTTGTAATTTGTACTTTCGAAATTCCAACAGAAGGTGTTCATGCATATACTGTTTTTCCAACATCAACTGCTGTAATACTAGTCCTCTTTCTGGTAACCTCTTTAAAGCAAGAATCTTCATCTCTAACCAAAACAAATCCATTACAGTTCCACTTATCAGAAGAAAAGTACCTGAATATGTCTTCTTACTGTCTTGCCGTTTGTAGTAATCCTTTGTGAAATCAGAGCGAGCGTCCCTTGAATGGTAGCGCAATAATCTATCAAAACACTGTACACAAGTGGTTGATTTTAATCATGTCAGAGAGTGCTGCAGTTGTTCTTCAGTATTTCTACAACCCTTTGAGATATACTCTCGGCAAACGTTCCTAATAAAGGTTCAAATCTTGAAACGTCCATGTCAGTTTCCCCTCTGGGATTGTTGGTAGATTGTACTAGTTTGGCCACTGCATGAACTTTCTTTGATATTGATGGAAGGATCTCAGTAGCCCCACTGTATAACTGAGCCTCAGATACTCTTGTAATCTCTTCTCCGTTTTCCAGAGTTCCTAATCTACAAAATAGCTGGAATAGATTATCAGCTGCTGTCTCCAAATTGAGCAAGGCCTCTTTACATGCGATGATTGTATTCTGCTTCTCATAGTCCTCAAAACTAGATTCCAAGTTACCGGAAATGTAACCTGATGAGCAATCGGCCGAATCGCTTAGCGAGAGAACGCTATGTGACCCCACCAATTGTGGCATCAAGTTCTTTGGGTCCTGTAATCACAGTGATCTTAAAATGACTTCCTCCAAAACACAAGTGTTACCCAAAGAATTATAATTATTCAAATCTGTTAAGATGGTTCAAATAAAAAGAGCCAACCTAGGGTAGTACCAAGGGAAATGAAAATCTAAAACTGATTATTCTCACTTCCTCAGTAATGCATGGAGAGTTTAAAAACATGACAAACTAAATGGACCCAAAGTACCAAGCTTAAAAAACCATATATGATTATCATCTCAACGATGTCTTGATTCAACATTAGTTCTTAATTCTGTTATGCTTGTCTGATTGTTCCTCCAGGATACTCAATTTAGAAAGTAAAGCTGCCGATGGCTTCATGGTAATCATGGAAAATGGACATACCTGTTCAGAAGTCTCTATCATTTGTGATTCTTCGTGGACCAGAACTGAAAGATCCCCCAACATAACACACGAGGTTGATTCTTTTTCCTGTTTCATACTTTCTCCACCAAAATCCCTAATGGGTGTTTCAAAAAGATTTTTATGGCCTCTAAGAAGGTCCTGTCGCAGAATGAATTGTCCCGAGTAGCTTCTCCTTGCTGACGACTTCCTTTCCCCTGTCTAAACACAGAAAACACATAAAGATAGACTTCGTGCAATGTTTATGTAACTAATAGGTCGTCTCCCATGAAGCGTAAACACAAAACTAAGCACACATATTAATCTGACTTCACATCAATAGCCATTTTGGACCCAAAAAAAAAATTTGCACAGCTCTTGGGGTGTTGTTTAATCCATCTATGGCTAGAATTACAGAGGAAAACAAACATGTAACCGCAGAACTTCAGATTAAAGGAAATGCAGACCAATACTACATACCTAAACTTTGAAGTATTATTCATAAAATTACTGGTTTAGGAGAAATGGCTGAAGCTACCCAATTATGAGTTAAAGCAATTTTGATTAGCAGTTGACAAGTAATTTACTGCATCAACTTCTAAGTTCCAATTGGGGGTTGAAACAGAAATGTAGTTCTTCCAGTTAAGAAAACTATCTAGAAGTTGTTCGTTTTAACCCTCATAGCAAGGGAACATATTTGGATGCATCCTGCAACCTCAAACAGTGAGTGAGTATTATACTTCCTCAAGTTACTATCTAGAGAAGGTTGATCACCTATGCAAGGACACTGCCTACCTCAATCTTTGCTGACGAATGGCCAAGGTTCCGCTTAAATGGATCCTTTTCTCGAGATCGTATGCATGAGGTGTTGACATTTATCGTTGCCTGTACTGCATTTTCAGTTGTTTCTGACTGAAATGGTTCTGAGACTTCTAAAATGGCTACCTCCTGGCATGCACAAGCATTATCTATCTCGAATCGGTCACTGTTATGGCTTGCTGAACCAGGATTGTTTTGTCTAGCTTGTTCTGTTAAAGAGGCAACTTTCGCATCAACATGATTACTAAGCCCAAAAGCAGATACCTCCAAATTATTCACATCAGGATCCCTGGATGAGACTTCAATAACCTCGATATCACTTGTCATCTCCACAGCTCGGTCTTTGTCTGCATGAAAACAATTACTGCACAATTAAGACAGGATAGAAGGAATGAAATAAATTCCCCTACGATCTCTAATAACTGAGTTATATATTGTCTTTGCCTGCAGTGCTCAGGAGTCAGGACTAGGTTTTTATCTACTTTGCTCTCCCAGTCATTGTGCATTTTAATATGGTAAGGCAACACGATTAATCAGAAACTGTGGATTATTGGTAAGCCAAAAATCATCTTCTAGAAGCCTGGATTAATAAGAAGCACAGCAACAGAAAAAAGATACAGAGCTGCAGGACATTGAAGGAGGTTTTGGTCGGTGTGCCATGTCCATCAGTTGAAGGCTACACGCTCCCACCCCCTTTGGCCTAGATAATCTAATCTTAGTACCCTTGGTAAAGTATGGTTGTTTAAGGCTGTTACATAGATAGTGAGAACCGGAGTGCAAGAGTGAGAAAGTGAGCTGAGACTTGAGACTCTGAGACTGAGAGTGTTGTGATCCCCTCCAAATATTATTGTACATTTGTGTTTTCTTTGAGAAGTGGGCATTCCAGCCGAACCACGTTTTGTCTCTGTGTTGTGTGCGTTTGACTCCCCTGATCCCCAACAGAAACAAAGTCAGTTGATTGTGTACCCAAACGTTAGTTTCAAGGCTTGGAACAAACAGGGATACCTCGCTTTGTTATTGATTTTATAGACTGGTTACTTCCCCTAGGCAGGAACTGCAATGTCATTACTCATTACCAACAAACTTATAATGTAGTTTCGCATGGCAGCACAATTTCAATGGCTACCATTAAAGAGTATGTAAAACGAAGAGCAACTGTACCAAGGCCAGCTAGTAACTCATGTATTAACCCTAAATCAGGCCTGACAAAGCATCTGGGCAGTATGTGCACGAAAATTTTGAAGCTAACCAACCACTTATTTATTTATAGCACAGGAACATGTTGCATAACAAAGCTAGTCAGAGAGAATGAAGGGCACTTCTGGTTGTTCTCAAAAGGGCACATCATGAATCATCAAGCTATGAAACTTAGTTGGAAACTTGATATAATCAACGTCTCCCTTCGTCATGCTTCTTGCTTCCATTAGTGCATATGATAGAAACGACATGATTTGAAAATAACAGTGTTGCCTTGCACATACTTCGAACTGTCACTGGCGCTTTCATTTCCTTCATTTCTTTCGTGTCCCAAACCACTGGGGAATTTAGTAAATCCAAGCAAACAGTGTGAATGGTGAACCAACGCCTGTCCAAAGCAAAGCTCTTCCTGAATTAAAAAAGTGAAACCATGAGAACATGAACTAAAGAACTATGCATTCACAGAACAAAAATCAGCTCGCAAAATTAATGAAAGCTCACCTATGGGTTTCTTGGGGCATTCGAGAACCATGGCCAGTAGTATCATTGTCAGATGAATATCTCGACATGCTACCAAGAAATGGCTCACTTCCTTTGACGTCATGCGTAGACGGAGTTTGAACGTCAGAGCCCCTGTGACTGCCAACTGAGGGCAGGGGAGAGAACACTTTCAGTCCAGCTTGCTGGTATCAACATCGAAAGTGAGGAGAATAGAGATAAATCAGAACCTCAAATATGCAGAGCATGTTAATCCTTTCAGGATCAATAGACGTTAAGACCCTAGGCAGTACATTAAACCACTATCAGAAATTTAGTTGGTAGCTGTCATTTTTCTTCCACACATAAGCTCAAGAAGTTTAAATAGTCTGGTTGAGAAGAATAAGGCATCTAAAGACTTCATTGAGGGAAGGTACGAGTATTGCCACGTAGGAGTCCACATAATGGGGATTACTGTTAAAATTTTGGAGAACAAGGTTGTGCTTGAAACTTTATTGACTGTAAAACATTTTTACAAAGCATACAGAATTCCTTCTGGGAGTGGGGATGGAGAACGTTTTAAAATCAGTTTTTTTGAGAATCCTGAGGCAACTCAACCGTCTCAAGAAAAAGAGTTAAAACAAATAACAGAAGTGGGGAGATTCAAGAATTTTAAGTGACACCTTACCAACTAAATTACTTGTTTTTAATCTTTGGACATGTTCTCATTTAGGATTACCTGGGATGAGATATAGTCTGGATCTATAGACATGACCCGCGGGCTAGTTACTTTGGCTTGTGCCCACTTGGGGAGTCTGGAAATGCTAAACTTAAATGCTGAAGTCTCTGGAAGATTAACTCTTTGATAAAAATGTTTTTGGCTTAATGTTTTGGAGCATTCTGGCAGTATCACTTCTTCAGGACGGATTTTGCACTGGTGGTCATCCTCTTCATGAAACTTGATTCCACTTAAAGATACAGGCTGAACAACGCTTGTTGGAGTAAATGGCGTGGCCTTTTCCTTAATTTTATGCAGCATCTTTGAAGACAAAGGAATAGGCACTTGCCAAACAAAAATACAACCATCACCAGCAACCTGAATATTTTGAAATATCATGAAGCATTAATGATGACAGAAGGGGTAAAAGGAAGCAGAAGCAAGCACAAACAAAGAAGCATTCCTAGATTTGCTCATTTTCCCTGAAAAAACAGAAATGAACGTCTGAATGAAATTCGACAAGTATGGGGGCTAAACAGCAGGGATATTGTTTTACAGCTGTTGGATTCCTTATACTAGAGACTGAAGCTTTCTGGACCAAAATTTCTACTTGCGAACCAACTGAGGTGGCGGCACTTTATTGGGAATGGTGGCCCCAGTTTTTACAGTCCAATGACAATGCAACTTGTAGGTCTCTTTTGGCCAATATAGTTAAACTCGACAAGAAGAACAGTGTGAAACCTTAGATGACATGTCACCCTAAGGGCAGTAGGGCACGTATAACCAGGGATGGCCTGTAAGTAGGTAAGTTTATCAAAAAAGTAGGTAAGTCTATCATGACATAGATGCAATACAGCATAAGTCACATAAATAAACAGAACATTTTGGTAATAACTCACAGAAATAATGTGCTTGCAGTCAGGAACAAAAATGAGGCCGGTTACAACTTCACCATGCCCCGCTGCTCGGGCAACAATCTCCCCAGTAAATAAGTCATAAATGCAGATTGACCTGTTTGAGTAAGAGCAAACCAAAAAACTGCAGCTTGGATCCACAATTACCTATCAAAAAAGTTTGTAACAACATTAGATCATCGTGATGAAGGTATGATCATGCTCAGCTAACTATACTTACGTAGCTCACCTTTACTGGGTCTCCCAAATTGCCCTCTTGCTTAAATGATCTAATAAGCTTCCCATTAGCAATTTTTAATGCATTTATCTTCTTATCCTGTCAGTGGAACTTACTCATTAGCCCCAAGTAACAGCCACTATACAAGAATTTCATTATATACTTCTGTTACATTGCAAGGCCAGACTACCAGCCTCGATTCAGTGTCTATGGTGCACAAGAGATGACCAGTGTTACAGCTAGTAGTAGGAGACAGTCAAGGAAGTTGACACTTTGTTTACTTAAAAATGTCCTTTTACCTGCCCCACTGTGACAGCAATCTCCATAGTAGGATCTACAGCCATGTCACAGACAGTGCCATAAGTTTCCATTTGATGATAAAGATCACAAATAATACTATCACTTTCTGTAATTGCTACGTCATGAACCAGAGCCCTACAACAAGAAACAGACATGTAAACATCACATAGATGTAGTCGGACTGCACTTGGAAATGAAGCCTGCCATTTGGCCTTATAGAAACTGCAGTGATAAGATGTGTCAAAACATTGGATCAGAGGCAGGCAGTTTCACCAGACAACACAATAAAAATTTGAACCAAGTTATCTGTTGAATTCAACAACTTAACCAACACAGTCGCTGGGAGGAAGAGTATAGGCTTCATCTAAATAGTAAATTCAATTCAAGCTGACTTGGATTCATTAGGTTACGCCCTGTTTCTTCAAGTAGTTCTCTTTCTTCTGTTTGGAAGTTAGAAGAGGCCTCAGCGATCATTCTAAGCAACATCAGAATACCGCTTATTCTCTTCCAATCAAAGGGCATATGAAACTTTCCAAGAACCATCTTGCCGTATAAGAATAACCTACCCCTACTACAACTTGAACCTTTTTTTAAAGGAACTCACCTATCAGCACTACAACTTAGAATTTTACAGCCATTGCTAGTCAGATTTACAGATGTGACAGCAGCTGAATGATCATCGGCACTTCCAATGACATCAAAATTCCTGGAGAAAACAACTATAATTGGTGAATTGAAAGATACATTCTACACCTGAAAATCTCAAACGGGTTACTACCTAACCTTTTGACATCGTAAAGACGAATCATCCGATCTCGTCCCCCAGAAGCAAGAAAGTAACGGCTTTCTAAACTCTTTCCAGATTTAGCGTTCGTCTTGCTTGATGAACTAAAGCTTAATGACAAGATTTCAGCATCATGAGTATCCTGGCATATAATCCCCAACACAACTGATCATTTGTGTAGACTTGAAAGCACATAGAATAAGAAAAATCAAACCCCATGTCCATCATGTTGTTAGTGTTTAACAAGGCAGATATTTTGGCATTTCAGATACATGCCTACATTTACCTGAAAACAGATATACTCAGACGTGTGTATGTTATAGATATGGAGGTTACCCTGGCAATCTCCAGCAGCCAGGTAATGTCCATCTGAACTAATTGCCATTGACCGCAACCCAGGAGTGGTATTTCCTAGCTCCACAGAATCTTGTTCAAAAACTCCAGCACTAACTGCAGATGGAAATAGAAACACATCAAAGAACTGAGAACAGCTATAATCTAACAGCAACATATCTAGCATACATATACTTGTACAGATGACATATAAACCCATGCCCCTGTAGAGGCTTTACAACACAGTGATTACCTAAACATGTAGCTTTATCCTGCTTAGTCAATAGAAATTTGTGGCTTGTAGCAAGAGTTGGGTCATTCACGGAGGTAACAAGTTGCAATGCAAGATCCCAAAACCTTATGGTACCATCGGCTGAACATGTTGCAAAAGAAACACCACCCGAACAACCTCTAGCCGCACATGCCAAAGATGAATCATGCATGTTTTCACAGGGAAGATTCTTAATATCCCATATGCATGCACTGTGTGAAACTAGAACACAACACCTGGTAGCCTGGATTTTTTGGGGGGGAAAGGTTACTAATAAGCCAATCAGAAATTCAGAGAAAGGGCGGATGGTAAAGGAAGCCAAGACCATATTGAGAAACACGTAATGGGTGAGAAATACCAAGATATAAGCAATCACCTTGTCTACGTCACGAATGTCCCATATGTACAGACTGTGGTCTCCGTAGACAACCACTGTAAACAAAGACATTAATCAATGACCATAGGTAAACGGTGAATCCAACTATGACAACAGCCTACTAACCAAGCTTTTCGGAGGTCGAGAATTGACAAGCAAGTGCATGAGGAAGAGCGGACAACGACTGAAGTTCTTTTTTGCTGGTTATTCCGTGGCACTCTTTATTGTCTGCCGTCCCACGTCTTTTCGCCTCAGTGTATTGTAAACTTCCAGAATATTTAAGGAACTCGATGGTGAAGAGTTTTACGACTCCATCATTGCATGCACAAGCAATCAACTTGTTGGATGCAGTTAGTGCAAAAGCTTTCTTAACCTGAACAGTAGGTGCCACAAATTATTGAAATAGCAGGTGACAGCCATCATGTGAATGATATCCTGAAGAGGTTTGCAGCAAGTTATCTCAGTACATTAGAGGAGACAGGAGCTATGACAACTTGATAGTTGCAGGCAAGTGGTGTTCCAAAATATTCCATTTATGTCAGGTAAATAATCATAGTTGTATCACTTTGTCTTAGCATCCAGTTATGGACGCCATAATTGCAAAAACTGCTATACTGAGAAACCTGAGGATGCAACTACAAGCACAACGAATTCCTCAAGATACACAACACATCTTAGTGTTTTACGCCATAAATTAGCAGCATAATCGTGATTCGTGATCAGATTCAGGTGCCCTCTATGTTTTTTTCACTTTTATTTCTTATTCATCTTAGAAGAACAGTAAGTGAACACTTTACTACTGAAAGAACAAAAAGAAAACAAAAAAAAAAGACAATGATTCCCAAGAAACAGTTTCACTTCCCACTTTGCAACTCATGGTTTGTACGCAACACTGCAACTCATGGCATGAGTACCAGTATCTATAGCCAGATAAAGAAAATAAATAGCTTGTGACATGCATAGATTATGCGGACAGGTTTACCTTCTGAAAGTTGCAAAAGAGCTCAAGTTAAACAGAAACTACAACCACCGTTCCACCAGCACTAAGCCCGTAACTATTTGGCTAGTACGTCTTGTCCCACATTGTTTAGTTATAACCTCCAAAACTAGTACACGAGCCGGGGCGGCCTCTCCACTCATTGGCAATTTGTTTTGAGTTAGATTTTTTAACAACTGGCATTCGTATCAACTACTTGATTGGATTAGCAATCATATGTTACATGTACCTTCAAGTCCACTGAATTTCGTATAGACAACCCAGAATTTAGAAGGCATAAAACACCTGTAAATGAAAGAAAGAGTATTTAAAGACATGAAATATCTAAAACACAAGAAATATTTAGAAACGAAAGCTAAGCCACCTGTATCGGTCAATCCATAGATAGGTAAATTTTCACCAGCCTGATCACTGCTAACAAGGCCACTGTTAATCAAAAAGGGAGATGTAACAGCTATGAATGAGTATCCTTTCTGGAAACCAATATTCATGGGCTTCCCATGCATAACCAAAGACTTGACCCCAACATTTGCACGAGTTCTTATCGATATCCCAACTTTCCATAACTTCAGATGCTTCTTCCCAGCAGTCACAATGAATTTTGCATCTGATGAGAAGCAAACCGATTCAACAGAAGAACAAGGTGAACACGATTTAACCTTTGTAACTAACATCCCATTTCGCCAATCCCAGAGGCAAATGTATCCATCTTGAGAAAAGCCAACAGAAACTAGATATTTGCCTATAAAGGAAGGATAAGAAGCTTCATTAACAAAAGGATAAAAAAAGATGGAGACATCATCATCATGATGGCATTTCCACAAGGAGCGAGAAGTATAACGAAAACATATTGCAAGTGTGGAAGATCCAACTGACTGTTTAAACTAACCGTCAGGTGAGAAACCAGTACACGTCACTCCATATTGATGGCTTTTCAGTTCAGATAATAAAGCCATGCTCACGCAGTTCCATACTAGCACTGCAGGCTGATGGCCTGACTGCAACATTATGTTAAACAAATTCAGGCAAACAATATGAAAATACACTGAAAAGGAAGAGGTCAGTAAACTATTCTTCCAGCACTCCACCACAGATATTTCAACTGCAACTGTATACTTTTGAAAGGCCTACCTATTTTACTCTCTGTATAAGTAGGCCTCTTATTTCTATTGACATCATTTTCAAATATAAAAACTTCATAGTTACAGTAGGTGCACACGACAAAGTCCTCTAATTTTCTTCAAGTTTAATCACCCCAAACCCAAGAAAACTGACACAGCTAACTCAAATTTTTGTTGTTCATAAGATAAGATTGAACATCTACAATTCAACCCAACTCAATAAATCCTACCTCTCCAGCCACAACAAAGCACCCATCCTTGGAAATGGAAACGCAGCTCAACGGCTTAGGCATTCTATTGGACACCATGAAGTGGGATTGGGTGTCCAATTCCACATTGTAAACCACCACAACGCACCCCGCCACATAAACGCAGTTCGGGCTGAAAGTATTCGAAGCCAATCCATTCGCATTCTTCGTAGTCAATCCAATGACTTCTTTCAAAATCAGCTGCAAAACCGAAACAAACTGTTGACAATCGCATTGTGAAGCTATAACAACAATGTAGCCGTCTACTTATATGAATATGCAAGCAAGTACATCGGTGAATTGAGTATCAGTCCACTTTGGCCTAAATTTAGGGGTTCTTTTTCACTCTTTTTTGTTAGTCTTTTTTTAGATTCGGGTCAAAATTTTGTATTAATCTTTAAAAGGTCAAGAATTATGACCAAAAGTCGCAAAAAGCTCACTAAATATGGAAAAAAAATTCAAAAAAGATGTCTTTCGTGTCATTTTTGTATGAGCTAACTTGAGTCTATACTTCTCTACTATTCCGTTTGCTCTCGGCAATACAAACAATTAATTCCGAAAATATTCACAAAAGCAAAATAAAAAATAACTTTTAATCGATTAAAGATGGTAAGAGTTCAAAAAAGTTATCTTTCGTGTCAATATATGAACTTTTTCTACGTTTCTCTATATCTTTGTACTTTTCAAATTTCTCTCGACGAGAGGAACAATTAATCCTACAACTACTGAAAAAAACAAAATTCACTTTAAATCGTTTACGTTTAGAAAAAAATTAATTTAGGCAAAAGTCCATTGATCCAATCACTTCTTTCAAAATTAGCTACAAACCAAAACAAACAGAGGGAATCGCATTGGTGAAGTTATAGGAACAATGTTGCCGTGGATTCAAGCAAATACTTTGGCGTATTGAAGTGCTAGGAAGTGGTTAGGGTTTTGAATGCAGGGGAGAGACTGTGTTCCAAGATGATACGAATGTACCTTGGAAGACGTGTCTGGTTTCTTGAGCTTGCGATTTCGTTTCATCCTTGATGGGAAGCCCTAACCGGGGAGAGAGAGAGAGAGAGAGAGAGAAGCTGACTTCACTGATCAGTGGAGGGAGCGATATATAGGGCGGGAAATCAGTGCAAAATCCAGTGTACGTTACGAGTTTTCGAAATGGGATTGAACTTTGGGTCCCACAGAAGGAATTTATAAAAAATTGGTTTAGGTCCATTATAACATGTTTCTAACCCACTAGGTCCACTGATCAAGTTTCTAACCCACTAAGTCCACTAATATATATTTGGTAAGGCATAAAGTCCGCTACATTTAAAAAGAGAAATAGTGCTTGACAGAATTACCCTTCCATTCAAATCTCATCCATTTAGCCCATTATCCCTTCTACTTTTGAAATCACGCCAATTACGGCAGTGACGTTGGAATTTTGTGACAGAGAGAAAGAGGGAAGATCACATATAACGTTATATACTCGTTCAACAATTCACATTTAACGTTAGATACTTACATTTTAGGTTATATACTCATTCATCAGCTCACATTTAACGTTATATACTTACATTTTACGTTATATACTTATTCATCAGCTCACATTTAACGTTATATACTCATTCGCACATGACAGAAGATCACATATAACGATATTAAAGATGCAAACCTAAAATGATTTTGGTTGTTCAGGTTTAACCTTATAAAATGTCATATGTTCATTTTTTTTAAGGGATACACATGCCAGAAACATACATTTAACATTAGATACTCATTCATCAGAAAAAATAGAATTTTGACCTTGCCTCATATAACAATATTAAATGTGAAATCGACATTTGATTAGTGGTTCGGTTGAATATATAACGTTATCAAAAGTGAGTCAGTGAAGCTGTTGCGCGGACCAGTTCAATAAAGTAAAATATATAATGTTATATGTGAGTTTCTGTGCAGTGAAACTCCAAAAAAAAAAAAAAACATATACCATTATTTGGGTATTATTCAGAACATGAATAACAAATCAATTTCATTGATTTATGAGGCTTACATAGTTATAAATTTGATCGACAAATCTACAAAATGGATTCAAAGTCTTATGAATAGCAATATGAAAACAAGATAAATAAATTACACCAAAAGACTTTAAATAAATTAAAATTCTAAATCTAATGGCATTGGCTGTCTTTTCAGACTCAACGATCTTGATGTGGGTTTTCAAGTTCATCATGTATCTTTGGTAGAAGGACTTGATGTGGAGGACTCTTCTGAAGTTGGAGTTCATCATTAACTCCATCAGCACAGTGTCATTATGGTTATCTGTTAAAAAACTAAACTCTGTTATAGACATATATGGTTATCAGAAACACACATATAACGTTATATGGTTTACTTTATTGAATTGGTCCCCGCAGCGGCATCAATGACTTGCTTCTAATAACCATATACAGATTCAGATATATAACATTATATGTTCAGAAAAACTGGCATATGACAATATATACTTACAGAGATTGACACATAAACAATCCACATATAATCACACAACAGTGTATCGACATTTAACCTTAAATGTCTGAATCTGTCCCAAATAACCAATTGACGACATAAAGAATTGAAACAGATTGACAAATAAAAAGTCCACATATAACCACACAACAGTGTATTGCCATATAACCTTATATTTACACATATTTCCACGAAATTCAGTGAATACTGACCAAACAATAACGTTAGATACACAAATAACCATCATTTGGTTAATGGTATATATTCCGTATATGTGTCTCATATACGGAGATCATATCATATCTTTTTATAATATGGTTATATGTACAAATAAAAATAACATATATTTATATACAAAAATTAATAAACTACTAAATTTATGTTATTGAATAAGTCCGAGCAGCGGCTTATAAACCTGAATATATAACCATATATATTCACAGAGCAAAATGACAATCGAACAAAATGATAAAATACCATACATTTTCAAAGAACAAAATGATATTTATAAACAACCAACAGAAGAATATATAACGTCATATAATGTTACGTAATAACATATAGCATTACAATGTTATAACCTAATGTTATATGTTTACATCCGAGGGTGTAGGGGCGGAGCCCCCACGGCACAAAACGATATTTTCAAGAACTTGTGGTGTAATTTCGGCCATAGAACCTGACCTATTTATATTACAGTCGGTATGTAATTAGGGTTATATGTTAAAGACTCAGATGTTAACAGATAGCATCATATGTTATTCCACTGCAATGAAAATGATTTCAGAAGCTCATATATAACATTATATGATCTCATAAGTTCATCCAAAATCCTAACCAAACCAGATCTGAACAAATAGTAACAAATAACCTTATATGTTCAACCCTAAATTAAACTTGACTTACCTGTTTGTGTTGAAACAACGGCAGTGGTGGGAATGAAGATGACGGTGGAAAAGGACGGCGATCTCGTAGAGATTTGTGCAGATCTCGTTTGGTGACATGCTAGCGACCTATACTTTTGTCGAACACGAAGGTGACGTGAAGGTGAGATGCTATAGCGACGGCAAGGCTGGGACGGGATGCGACGGCGACAGGAGGTGGATGGCGATGGCAACGGGAACGGGAGGCTAGGATGGGATGTGACGGCGACTGGAGGTGGGCGGCAACGGCGGTGACGACAGGAGGTTGAGTCGAGATGCTTGTCCCGGCGGCTCCCTCCTCTCTCTCTCTCTCTCTCCCGTTTGAAGGAAATGAAAAAGAAACTGCTATAGTGGGGTATATATAGTGATTAGGGCTACAGGGTTATATTAGTATTTTCGTAGGCTAGTGGACTTAGTGGGTTATGAAATTTAAAAGTGGACTTAGTGGGTTATGAAACTGCTATAATGGACTTATGAAAAATTCTCCCAGAAATTTAGGCCTGGCCCAATGGAGGAATTTAGGCCCGTCAATATACTGCAGGAATCCCCAATCCCCTTCAATATACCTACGTCAAAAGAAAAAAAAACACGTCACGGTCTTGAAGCCCGGATTCTTACCTAATATCCGTTAAGAATATACTGAAAATATTTATTAATATTAAAAATGTCATTAATAAATACAATTAATTATTAAACACGTTGTTGCCATCATTTTCCCTAATTAGAACACCCCCACCAGTCCACCACTTATATTCACCTCCCACCTGCATCCTTCCTCACCTAATACCAAAAAGTAGGGCTGGCCCACCACTAAAACCCAAGAAATGACCACAATAACCCCAGCCGGTAGGCACAACCTCACCAGATGGGAGGGTACAATTGGAAAAAATGGCCAAAATATGCAGAACACTCAAATTGGAACCATGCCTCTTCTTCCCTTCTCAGCGCTTGGACATCGTAGCAGGTCCTTTCTTTTCATGGTAGAATTCAATGGTTTATTATTTACTTTTTTGCATTTTTATTCTTATTTACATTTTTATTCTTATTTACTTTTTGTGGCACTCGACAGAGTTCAATGGAGGAAACGGATTCATGTAGCCGACCCCAAGTGATTGGAACGTAAGGCTCGGTTTGGTTTGATTTGGTTTGGTACATTTTTTATTTTTTTCAAGTTGGATTCAATCTTGTTAAGTAGATGCATGTTTGAAGAATAGTACTATCTTCTTTCCAATTGTCCTAACCATTAATCTGTCTTGTACTACATTGGGTTCATCAAGGATATAGCAAAGTAAAGAGCAACTATAGTGAAAGAAACTAAGAGCAAGTTTACCAGCCAGCCAGCATAGGTAAACAACCTTTTATAGCTATTTTACCTATTTAAGTCCCCAAAATGGGGCTCCAGCAGATTTAAGTAAAAGGCGCTGTAAAATGCATTTGTGAACAATGCTTCGCTACCTTTACTGAAGCTACTCTTCACGCGCAGCAATTTTTTTATTCTTTTTCCTCCTCCTCCTCTCCAACAAATAAGGGCTTGGGTTTCTCCTTACACGAACGATCTAGAAATCAACTGAACTGCAAGCATACAAAACTTCTTCTTTTAGATCCACATACAAATCGTCTTTGTTCTTCAACGGAGTTCGCCGGAATCGTCTTTGTTCTTCAACGGGTTTCTATTGACGTCGATCGCTGGAATTGATCTTCGTCGGAGGTCCGATGACCTCAATCTCACCTCCGAACACCTCCTCAATCTCGTTTATAGGCTAAACGAAGCCCATCTCATTATATATAACAGAGGATTATATATAACAGAGGTATGAGGTATATGTAGATATAGTACATATGCATGTATAATAGATATATACTGCAATTGTATTATTTTTTAATATTTAAAGGATAGGGAGAAAATTCTACCGCTGCTGTGGTGTGGAAGGTAAAAATGGGTTAGATAAAATGAAAATTGTACCTTTTTTAGTAGGTATTTTACCAAGTGTTGGTGTACATGCTCTAACATGTTACCGGGCTGAAAATTGCGGAAGAATGATCAAATATCTGCTTTTCTTTTTGGTTTACCGGCCATAGAAGTACCCATATAAGAACACAAGAACGAAAAGAAAGGTCGGTATACAGCACTCAATAAAAACTTTTTTCGCAAATGGAGTAGTATGCTACAAGAGTCCTGCAGCCACTGGAGAACTTCTTCATACTCCCCTACGGATGTGCACGATAAACATAGGCCTCCAAAAATAAAATAACACGATCAAGTAAAGACAGCATTCAGAAATAAAACAGCATTGAAGTGGCCCAACCAATAGAAAGCATGTCGAAATTCGGGTGCACCCATAAAATTTTGACGCAAGTTACTCAGATTACCAACAAGTCCTCTTTAACATTGAACAAAATTTGTCTGACAAATGAGATCCCAGAGCCAGCAGATACATGACATGCAAATCATGTTAGAAACCTATATTTCACGCACCAATATAAGCTTCCAGTTCTACTAGCAAACAACTCAAAAGGCGGTATTGCATATTTTCCAACAGCAATAAAAATGGAGTCTGAGCTTTCTCCTTAGTGCCTCCTCTGAAATGAGCAAAATAGTCGAAAGGTCTAAGCACAAATTCTCAAAATGTATTTGCAATGGATAAAAGCTGAATTTGAAGCAAAAGATAGGCTTACAAAATATACTAATTTACAATCAAAATTACTCCATAACATAAATTTGAAAATTACTATACACAGACCGAAACAGCTTGAACTTCTGTAAGTGTGTGCACGTTGGTGACTACTTCACAAGGCTGGTCCATTTACTTGTGCTTTCTGAACCCGTCAAAACAACCGAATTTTCCAAACAACCAGGCATGCTGTCTCAAATCCTACCCAATCCCAAATTTGACAGCAACCCATGTCCCTGACAACTAGCTTATCTAAAAGCTTGAGGTAGTAGAGAACTAGAGATCGAGAGGTAACTTCATTACTCATCTACATTAATGATCAGGTTGAAATATGGATGACAGGCCTAAGGTAGATCTCCGGGCAATGTTGTTCAGACCCTTAGGCCAACAAAACCCATTATAGTTGTTGTCCTCATCAAGCAATGCAACTAGGTGCTTCTTACTTCAAAGCTAGTAGATAAGTCATTAGAAGACTAAGCCTCCATTTGTTTCAACGTAAATGATTTTGTATGTTGGTTTGACACTTGAAAAAATACATTTCAGAGCATATGTTAAAAATTGGTTCCTGCACGATGGCATCTGAATTCCGAACAAATCTGAGTTCAAGACAGAGTGAAGGGTGCGGTAAAGTTCAGTAGAAGGGTAATGGGGTAATGGGTGGGGTAGGGGTGAAGGAATAGTCAGTGGACTCAACGTCGAATTCAGGCAAGGGCGCAAAAATGACTTACGGAGGTTGTCACCGTAAATCATTTACCGCCATTTGCAATAAAATGAGTAATATATTTACTTGACCTCTTATTCACTTAGGCTCTGTCTACTTTACCTCTTAATCAAAAACACTGGAAAATGATTATAATGTTTTGCAACGAAACCAACAGAGCCTAAGTTGGAAAGGATGCTAATTAAGGCATTAGCAAAAATTGCAAAATAATAGCCAAAGTAATGCATATTAGTTCAAGGCGGATAATTTCTACGCACAAATATCATATAAATTCCTTTATTCAATTACCTTCCACTTCCTTTGTCTTCTCTCCCCACCCCTGTGAGTACCAAAGCTTGTCATTTGCTCACTAGCATTGTCCTCCAAGGGTAAACTTTTAATTTCATCATAAAAGCTGTCCGTGAGACCATCCAACCTGTGTACAAAAAAATAATGAGGCACCATACGGGAACAAATAAGCGGAGAAAATCAAGATTTACAGGTTGTGTGGAAAAGAGGGAAACATAAATATCATGAGTTCAGGATTATGAGACTAATAAGCTCGTATGGAGCATGGTTGGAAAGACTGCATTACATTATTTTTCACATTTTACTGCACTTACCCGTTTCCCGACTTTTTCACGCGTTTCATTTTCAGCTTCTCCACCTTGGTGAGAGGAGCACGCGTAAAAAGCTCCTCTTCTTGCCTGGCCCGCTCGTCCATCTTGGCCATATATCTGGTAACTTCCCTACTTTCATTTCCAACAACTTCTCTCACCTGAATTTCATCCATAGATACTTGAAAATCAACTCAATAATACTGCAGTCATCCAATATTAGCAAACAGTTAATGCAAATCCTCAACATACCTCTTCGGGTCTTCCCTCGAGATCGTCCATCAATTCTTTCACATATCCACTCTGGCTAGCTTGTCGCGCATCTCGTCTCTCTTTCCTCAGTGCATTTCTTTCCTGTTTAGAGATCTTCTCTTCCTCCATAGAAGTTGGGGCAAATTTCGGAGGTCGATACAGATGAACACCATCCTATCACATTTGATGGAGAAGGAATTTTAGGAAAATGTGGCAGACATGACCAACCACGTCAACTTCATATACAAACTTAAATAATTGTTGAATTCCTTAGTATCTTAATCTCCTCGATAATATAAACGTTAAAAATAATGCTAAGAAAATAAATAATGTAGACGTAATTCTTCAATATGGTTCACTCACCTCAGGAGCTATATTCACAAGCATGTCTGGGTTTGGCCGATATTTCAACAGATCCTCTTCCTTCTGAGTTGCAGTTGCATCTTCCTCCTTCTCACTCAGTCCTCCTTTATCGACTGTACTACTTGAAACCCTTGTGAGCTTCTGAATTTGGTATTGTAGCTTTTTGTCAATTGGACGAACCTGAATGAAACAAAATGCTGGTGAATTTCGTGAGTTACTGATTAAGAACAGACGTAACATAAACAATAATAAATTGATCAATACCTTCTCCAAAAATAATCTTATCTCCACAAGGCTCTGAACAACAGGGTGTCCCTCGATTGATAATCCTTTTGCCTTGCGAAGCAAATAATAGACAAGTGACTGGCAATAGTTTAGAAGCAGCAAATGTTTGGCCTCGAGGTAACTTATCCCATCAGCAGTTGGATAATGGTTTGCTTTCACCTAACAAGAAATTTTTTCATTATTGTAGCCAAATAATCAAACCTACGGTTTACCATTGCCCATATACTGGCCAGTAGGAGAAAAATGAACAAGAGATGTCATATAACCTCTACAAAGCAAAATCCCAAATAAAGCACACCAATGAAACTGTTTGAAACGAAAATTTCATATGCAGGAAGAACAATTGTCTGATCGGTGTTCCTCCACAACAAAATGTGCAGACTAAATTGCTACTTTGAACCATGCATTGGAGAGAGCAATGATATTAAGAGCAATGCTGGTAGTAATTGAGGTAGTACGAACCGTGGAGGGATTACTGATGGTATGATTACCATCTATGCATGATGTGTTAATGGTGGATTGACCATGTGCTATTTACAGAAGCAAGGAGTTTGCAATGATGCAGTGTTAATCACAAGGTTAAATTGGTAAGGAAAGTGACCGTATCTTGATGCTTTTGAACTGGCATCCGAAAGGAACAATGGAAAATACAATACAATACTCACCTCTTTCTCTGTTTTCCTTTTTCCAGTTTAAAAGTGAATATATGCTCATGTTTTGGGGAGCAACATGCCTCAAATGCCCAATCAAAAGATGAAATTTTTACCTTTGCAGTTATGGCTTGCACTTTACTTCTCACTACATCTAGTCCATCCTTCATTTCTTTCAATAGGGCACCTAACTGGGGAGCTTCTCTGAAACAACCCAAATAAAACAATACATCAAAACTTAACCCCGTCTCGGTACAACACAAGAACCAACCCTAACCGAGTTCGAATGCCAAGTTCTAGCTTAAACAAAGTAATAATTGAACTATTAAAAGTCCAATAAACATAAGTGAACAGCACTAATACAAATGCACTCACACAATTAGATACAAATATCTACATAAATATGTGTAATTGAGCTTTACTGGATTAGTCTCTGATTGAATCCCTCTGAGTTATCTGTTTCGTTCATGGTGTCTTCAACCAGTGTTTCGTTCATGGTGTCTTC